>NC_000078.6:24680000-24812500 GCF_000001635.26 Mus musculus
TGATTTTTAGCAGCAAACCAGTGCCAACCCAGCAAAGATATGTTTTTCTAGAACAGCGGGGGGTGTTATTACAAGTGTTCAGCAAGAGAGAATAAGGAAGCTAAAAGACTCAAAGCATCTTAAAAATAGCTTGTACTATGGGAATTGCCTGGCCAGCCAAAGATCCGGATGTGTCCGACGCTGCAGGGCGTTTTTCCAACCACTGTTTGGCAGGTGGTCCACCCACTTATCGCCTCCTCCCAGCGTATTCCCTGATGGCCAAAGCAGAGGCCCTTGCTGGTCAATTCCCACCTGGGCTGTAAGGATGCTGCAACTCGACTCCGTGCAGCCCCACTGGTAAAGGAATGCAAGCCCTGAGTCAGAAGAAAGTTCTAGGTGTTTCTGCCAACTGTTGTTTGCATTTGTCTCCTTTAACAGAGACAGTAGCGGGCACCCACCCAGGAGGCAGAGTTAGAATATGCAAGAGTGGGGATAAGGAAGGGACACAAAACCCTATAAGGGACTGGGGCGGGGGTGGGGGGCCACTCTGGGTGAGCTGGGGACAGAGGCGCCAAGTAGGGACGGAGGCCTGGGTGGGAGGATACTAGGGATGCAGAGGGATGGGTGGAGGGCCTGGCCCCCATACTCACCGCGGGTGCGAGCCGGGCGGGGCCTCGTGGGGTCAGCTCCTGGGGCCCCCAGGCCTCCGACTCGGCCAGCAACTGATCCAGCAGGCGTAGGGTCTCCTCCCGGCCACCGGAGGGCGTCGCGGGTCGGGGGTCGCGGCCGCTCTCCTCCTGCCCCGCGGCCGTCCGGGCCTGGTCAGCCGTGCCGCCCTCCGAGGCTGTCTCTCCCGGGCCTGTCTGACGCCTGTCAGGGCTGCGTCGCCGCCTCGGGATCCGGCCGCTCCGGCTGCTGCCGCTGCCCATGGCGCGCACCCAGCCTGGAGCGCGCAGCCTGGGAGCCGGGCGGGACTGGGGCGGGAGCGCGGCGGGCCAGATGGGGCGAGGGAACAGCAAGGGGGATTCTGGAGGAGTGAGCGGCGGAGGGTGCGATGGAGAGATAGGGAGGGAGGAGAGTCACGGGGGATGGGAGCTATGAGAAACGGGGGTAGCAGGAGGAGTCACGGGGGGCGCGGGGATGGAAGAGACAGAGAAGCAAGGATGATCTGGGAGGCTGGAGGAAGTAGAGGCTGCTAGGGGAGAGGGGGCGCTCCTCAGGGGGAGAATGGGAGGATGGGGAAAGACTTGGAGGAGATGAAGAACGGGGTGGGGCAGGGGGAGCGCCGTGAGACAGGGAGAAAATGGGGAAGGTGATCCTGGGGGGGAAGGAGAGTAAGCGGGATGAAGAGAGGGTGGGAGTGACTCCCTGGGAGACTCTCAGGGTGCGGCGGGGGTGTGGGAAGTTTGGGGTAGGGTGGCACTGCAGGGAGGTGCAACAGGGTTAGTATTGTATGGAAGGGAGCCTTAAAGGGTGCAGAGTGGATAGACTGGTGGAAGGGAAGTCAGGGCGAAAGAATCATCTTGGAGAAGTTTGGGGGAGGCCCATGGAGCACGGGTGGGAGTCATGCTGGGAGCAAGGGGAGCAAGGCACCGGCTGAAAAGAGCTGGGGGGTGAAAGACAGAAGAATGCTTGAAGCAGAGCCGGATGCCAGGGAAGGGGAAGATCAGGAGTCGGGGTTGGAGACTAGCACTGTCGGAAAGGAGGTCGTTGGGGCTTCAGGTACAGGTCTGAGAGAGCAGAGACAAGGTGAGAGGAGGAGGGAGACAGAAAAGGAGAGCCGGAGATGTGTGTGTGAGTGTGAGAGAGAGAGAATGTCCAAGGGAGGGGAGAGCTTCAGGGTGGCCAGCCGGAGTGAGAGGTTGAGAGGCGTGTACCAGAGGCCCTGGGCAGGGCACACTGAAGGGCGTGTCCCTGGACAGGGACTCGAGGGTAGAGGAGAAGACTCTGGAGTGGGCGTGTGACTTCCTGGGAGGGAAGGATGCGCAGAATTTGGGGTGGTTAGATTGTGGAAGATTGCGACCCCCCGGCCCGGACAGGGTGAATTTAGAGGTCGAAAGACGACCTTCCTCTTCACCATCTTTCTGACCTCCGATTGGAGTTCCTCTGGCCGCTTCACCGCAGGCTCTGGCTTCCTTTTCTCCAGGTATAGATCTGGTTACTAAAGCTGTCACCACTGAGGTTTCTACAGGACTGGGGCGACCCTGGCTTGGCTAGATTTGTGCTTTTACGGGACAATTTCTGGAGGCTTACCATAGGCTAATTCTTTGCCTGCTTCCCTTCCAGCACTTTCCAGGGCAGGGTGATTTAAATACCCCGAAGTTTGGTTTTCTCTGATTTTGGCTTGCCAATAACCGCATCCGTACTGGCCAACCCAATGTGAAAGTGGAATTTTGGGTGAAATTCTTCCAACGGAGGCATAAAATTTTACTATTTTCATCACCGCAGGAATAGATGTATGCCCACAGAAGTGGGATACACGGTGCACAGATGTGTCTAGGTTAGAGATTACTGACGTAAGTTTTCTCTTTATGAAAACAAATCTCATCTTGAAATTCATCAAGCCAAGGGAAAAAAAGTCAGAGAGAATGAATTTTTTCCTTGAGCAAAGTTCAACTCAGTTTAATCATTTAAAAGAAAACACGTTTTACTCCTGCCCAAGTAGAGTCTAGTCATGTGACTCCGAGTTTAAATATAGCCAGCGCTCCTGTGTTCTCCAGAGCAGCCAAATTTTTCTCGATACTCTTGATTTCAACTGTTTCCCCAGACTTGTCTCCGTGGCTGTGCTTGCACAGGAGTCTTGCCAAAGCCTGCGTTCTCTCTGAGCTCACACATAATGTCAGCCACATTTGGAGTCCTGGCTTCCAGGAGTCTGGAAGGGCTAGACAGAGGGAGGCATTGCACTGCAGGCCTGTCATCCCAGCACTCGTGGAGCATAGGCAGGTGATTAGGAGGTCCAGGTCACCTCCGGGAATGCTTTCTTAGCAAGTTTGAGAGGATAGTCTGGGCTGCAGGAGACCAGCCATCTAAAAACAAAACCCACACTAATACCGAGCGCACAGGCAGCCTCCAAGATCCTTTCTAAGGGTAGACAAGAGTCTGCCCAGAGCGAGTTAGTCTCAAGAATCTCAAAAAATAGAAGACAAGAGCTAAACTTCCAGACAGGAGCCTTACAGTCACACGTAGACTTCTGTTTTGTTTGAGACAGGGTCTCTCTTTGTGACTCTGGCTCACCTGGAACTCATTATGTAAACTAGGCTAACGTTAAACTCACAGAAATCCTTCTACCTCTGCCTCTTGAGTGCTGGGATTAAGGGCTCAGGCCTCAAGGGCTGCCCCCATATCCAGGTACCTTTCTATGGAGAGATTATGGACGTTTGCTGGTGATGGTGGATGGCGTGTGAGGCTCAGCTTAAGCACTTTTGGACTAACTCTGAAAACAAGAACCTGTACTGGTAAGTTTATTGTCAGTTTGACATAAATTGACTTGTCTGAGAAGAAACCTCAGTTATGGAAACACCTCCATCAGATTTGCCTGTAGGAAATTCTGTGTGGGCATTTTATTAATTAATAATCGTGTGGACCTTGGAGGTATAAACGTGGTGGTTTGAATAGGTATGGCCCCCGTAGACTCATGTGTTTGAATGTGGCACTATTAGGAGGTGTGGCCTTGTTGGAGTGGGTGTGGCCTTGGAGGAAGTGGGGGAGGGCTTGAGGTCTCTTCTGCTCGAGCTCTGCACAGTGTGGAGCATAGTCTCCTTCTGTTGCCTTTGGATCGAGATGTAGAACTCTCAGCTCCTCCAGCACCACGTCTGCCTGAGCGCCACCCTGCTCCCCACTAAACCTCTGAAACTGTAAGCCAGCCCCTAGTAAGTATTTCCTTTATAAGAGTTGCCATGGTCATGGTATCTCTTCATAGCAATACAATTTAAATTAAGACAATAAGAAAATAAACTAAGCAAGCCATGGGAAGCACACCAATAAGCAGGGTTCCTCCATGGTCTCTGCTTCAACTCCTGCCTCCCAGTTCCTGCCCTGACATTTTTCAGTGATGGCATGTGTAAGCAAGATAAACCCTTCTCTCTTCCAACTTGCCTTTGGTCATGGGTTTAATCATAGCAACAGAGAACCTTGTTAGGACAGAACATAATTTCCAGCCCGGAATATCTTTTCCATAAACTGACTTACTGGGTGTGATGGTGTGCCTGTGGTCCCAGCACTTGGGAGGCTGAGGCAGGAGAACCACCAGGTTTGGAGTCTAGTTCACTTATAGCTTCTTGCTTAGTATGCTCAAGGCTTGCATTTGGTTCTAGAGTGCATGCACACACACACACACACACACACACACACACACACACACACACACACTCACAGCAAAACAAAATCCAATAGCTTTAGAAGAGAGCTACCATTGATGATATATTCTGGAGGGACCAGTGGATGGGTGAATAGTCTGTCTGGCATCTGAAGAAGAAGCTGGTCCTATCCTTGTCCTATCCTTGCAATGGACAAAACAAACCTGCCCACCTTTCAAAGTTCTGCTCAAGTTCCCTTCCCTCAAGGACCTCAGCTAAATGCTGCCTGCCCAGAGCTTCCCTTACCGACGGCACGTCACAAGCATACATCATGGGAATGATGAATAGAGTAGACACACAGCAAAACAGTACATGTGGGTCAGAACACATGTGAGGCCTGGTTCCATCCCCAGCATCATAAACAGAAAGTATTGTATTCAGCAGGCAGTGAGACAATGTAACTTTTTTTTTTTGAGACACGATTTCATGCAGTCTAGACTGGCCTTGAACTCACTGTGTACCCTAAGATGACCCTGGCCTTCCTCTGCCCCCACCCCCAAGTGCTGAGACTACAGGCATGTACCTCCCTCCAGGCTGCATTCATGTGGTGTTGGGGATCAAGCCTGGGGCTTGAAGCATAGGCAAGCACTCTCCCAGGCTGAGCTATATATCCCAGTCCTCACCCCTGGGCTGCTTCTTTTAATGCTACTGAATTGCGTGAGAGGCTTAGACCCTCAGGAGTTCTGGTTCAGCCACAGGGTATGCAGGGGTGTGTGGCAAAGCACCTGCTTAGCTTGATACTTGAGACCCTATTGAAATGAAGACAACAGAGTTGTGAGGGACAGGGAAGGATCATCTCAAATGACCCATCTCAGCCCATCCTCAGAGGTGGAAAGCTGATATCTGAGAGCAGCCAGATGACAGGAACAGAGGAGCCGAAGCCTTCCATATACGTAGGAGCTGGAGACATGGGGCCAGAGGACCAGTCGATGGTCTTTAAGTATGGCATGGGTGTCATCTCCGCCCCTCCTGTTCACACTCATGTACTTTCTTTATGCTACTATAGATGTGAGATTCTCTCCCTGGAATGCTCCCGGGAGCACAGCATCCCTTAGGAGCTCAGGGTGGTATGATGCAGAGTGGAAAAGAAGAGAATGGGCTTGGGTGGGAGGGGAGGGGATAGACAGGAATTGCTAATGGGCAATATTTGGCTGGAGAAACGGTCAAGAACCTGGGCTACTGGATTCAGGAGTCTAGGCTTGACCATGAGCTAGGATCTGGTCCCTCACGTGGGAGGGCTATCCCCTCTCCCGGGTGTATGGACTCAGCCATTGAAAAGGCTCTCTGGGAGAAAGAGATGGTGGTGGATGTGAAAAAAGGGATGGTAACCCTTTTACCAGCCATGGGTAGTTATGATATCATAAGGTTAGAATAATTGGGATAGAGCTTTTATCATTATCAACTGGCTCTGAAATTATTGAATTGGTGTCATGTAAATTGTGACTTTATTGATACATAAATTTGATTCATTAACCATAAAAAGGAAGAAAGAAGAAAGAAAGAAAGAAAGAAAGAAAGAAAGAAAGAAAGAAAGAAAGAGAGAGAGAGAGAGAGAGAGACAGGAGGGAGGGAGGGAGGGAGGGAGGGAGGGAGGGAGGAAGAAAGGAAGGAAGGAAGGAAGAAAGGAAAAGCTCTCTGGATAGGATGTGTGCTAGCCACATGTGGTCACCTCCATGGTTGTCGCCTCCCTGTGTGTCCCTTCTTGGAGACCTATTGCTCACCTTCCCGTCACCCATCATGCAGTGGGAGATTTGGATGCTGTGCAGGCTTTAGGCACCACTAGAGTGATCAACTGTGGAAGCCATCGAGGGCAGCCAAGGGGGCAGTGAGGGAGAGAGCAGGCCTAGGTCAATTTGACCATTCATAATATGTAATGTTTATCCCAGAAGTGAGTCCTGGTGATGCCACTGGCTCAGGGCATGGGACAATGATGGGAGTGTCCCGTGCAATGCTCAAACACCGTACTGTGGAAAGCAGCTGTGGAAACTGACTTGTCAGGAGGCTCCCTTCTGCACACAGCCAGCCATGCAGCCCCAGAGAGCTGCAGCAATGCGAGATTCCTACTTCTTGTTAGAGATCTGACAATGGTCTGCTCTGCTAATCAGCTCGGAGGAGTAGAGGTCTCCAGTTAAAGCTTGGCTTAAGTATTAAAAGAGTCTTGGTGCTTTGACTTGTAACTCATTAACTATTAAGTCATGTTGAACTCCCAGCCTCCTCTGAGGTTACTCATTAATGCTGGTCAGCTCCATACAAGCACCAGGCTGACAGTACCTCCTATCCCTGGCAATACCCCTTTCCTCCACCAGTATGATGGTAGGTGTTGTCAGCCTCCCAGAACCAACTGGAAGATGGGTGCCCCTGGGCTTTACTTTAAGTGATGAAGTAAGATGCATCTTAGTTACACGTTTGGGATTAGTTCTAATGATTTGAATTAATCCAGCCCCCAAAATTAGGAATCTGTGTGTCCAAATGTTGAAGGTCCTTGTTCACAACTGGCTTTTGATGGATCAATAAAGAGCCAGCAGCCAATGGCTGGGCAGGTAGACTGAGGTGGGACCTTTAGATTTGCCTGGGCTAGGGCCTGGGAGCGAGAAAGGAGAATCACCCTGATTCGCAGGGAGATTTAGATTCAGATTTAGAGCTGCAGAGGGAAACTCATCTGAAATGTAGGTGAGAAGGAATGCGGCCTCCTGAACGGCCGCCCAGAAGCGTCTTGGGCAGCAAAGACTATGGACCGCCCAGAAGGAGCCAGGGCAACAAGATAAAGAATTAGAGGGCGTTAAACCAGGATTACAGGAGGGAGATGTGTGCTAGCCACGGGGAGGGTTAGAACTGCCCATCCTCTGAGCCAGTCAAGGCATATTTAAAATTAACTTGTGTGTGTCTTTCATTCCCAAATCCAGATAGCTCTTAGACAGAAGCACAGAGCAGTTTAGCTAAACTACCAGTACAGTTTCGGGCCACTCCCTGGGTAGGGAAATCAGTGGAGAATGCCAGCTGAGAACCAGGGCATTCCTCACCTCTGCTTATCAGCTTATCAATTCTGGGTGCAATATGACCTGCTCCTGCTGCTGAGTCCCCACCATGACGGCCTATCATCTTGAGCTGTGAGCTAAAATCCAACCTTTCTTCCTTAGGTTGTCTTGGTCGTGGTACTTTATCACAGCAATAGGAAAAATACTAATAACCACCAAGCAAGGATGCTCCATCTAGCTGACACTTCCCAAGAGGTTGCTGGCCTGCCCCCCTTTACAGAGCTGGCTTGTTAAAGGTATATTATCTCCCTCTGGTTTATGGAGATGCCGAAGAACGGAGGTTTTGCTGTTGCGAGCTCCTCCCTACCCCACACAATCTCACTGGGCACTTGAAACATGAGCGAGCTTTATACACAGGCTTAATCTAAAACATTCTTAGAAAGGGAAATTTGAGACATTGTCATAATATTTTGGTGAAAATTAATAATAGTGACAGTAACAAAATTTCTCTGAGCGATAAGAGAAGCACTATTTCTCCCCCCATTTCCTTAGAAGTGACCATTTCTTGCCAACTGTCTGTTAGCAGGATGTTCTCTGATGCTTGCTGGCTCCTGTAGTCTCCTATCCTTTCCAGCTATAGAGGAAATCAAAATCTCTCTCCATCAGGGCCCTGCACAGCTAAAGAAGAGTGTATGGCGGGGACCAAAGGGCATCAACGGCAGAACAGCTATGGGGCTGAGGAAATAGGAGAGGCGAGCCTGCTCCAAACAGTCCCGGGCTTCCCTTCCGCTCAGAGCTGCCCTCTGGATCTGTAACTTTGTTCACTTCTCAGTCCAGCACAGCTAGTTTGGATTTTTTTGCTGTGCAGCAAGTGAGGCAAGATTTTACTACATAGCCCAGGTTGGCCTTGATCTTGAAATCTGCCTGCCTTAGCTTCCCATGTGCTGGGATTATAGGCCTGCACCCTAATGCCTAGTCCAAGGTTTTTTTTTTTTTTTTTAACTTTTTTTAAAAAAAGATTTATGAGCCGGGCGTGGTGGCGCACGCCTTTAATCTCAGCACTCGGGAGGCAGAGGCAGGCGGATTTCTGAGTTCAAGACCAGCCTGGTCTACAGAGTAAGTTCCAGGACAGCCAGGGTTACACAGAGAAACCCTGTCTTGAAAAACCAAAAAACCAAAAAAAAAAAAAAAAAGATTTATGTATGTGAGTATACTGTAGCTGTACAGATGGTTGTGAGCCTTCATGTGGTTGCTGGGAGTTGAACTCAGGACCTCTGCTCGCTCAGGCCCCACTCGCTCCAGCACAAAGATGTATTTATTATTATATGTAAGTACACTGTAGCTGTCTTCAGACACACCAGAAGAGGAGGTCAGATCTCATTACAGATGGTTGTGAGCTACCATGTGGTTGCTGGGATTTGAACTCAGGACCTTCGGAAGAGCAATCATTACTCTTAGCCACTGAGCCATATCTCCAGCCCCAGTTTTTTTTAACTTATAATTTGATATATCTGTTAATGTTATAAATACAATGTTTACATAATCACAAAAATAAAAACCTTTATTTTATATTTATATAATATATAAAGGTTATATATAGAGACCCTTTATTTTTAAAATTATTATTAGTGTGTATGATTTATGTGTGCGATTGCAGAAGGTATACCTGTAAAGGTCAGAAGATTACTTTATGAAGTCAGTTCTCTCCCCCTCCCTTTATGTGGGTTCCAGGGATTGAACTCAAGGCATCTGGCTTGTGTGGCAGGCACTTCTATCTGCTGGGCCATCGGGCTGACTCTGGCATCACCTTTTGAAGGGCATATCTTCATCGTAAATGCTCTTGGATTTTATGGATTGGGTGTTTGTGTTCACCCAAATTCAAAGTGAGACCTACCATCAGTGCATGATGTGAAGAGATGGGGCTTTGGGGTTTGGGGTGTTATTGGGCATGGCAGGGGAGCCAGAGGGCATGAGGGAACATACCCAGGGGTGTGCTTTCTTCTGTGGATCAGTCTGCGCAGGAAGTCTCTGTGATGACCAGGTCTCACCGTCCAGATCTGCAGGCAGCTCAGCCTTCAGAACCGTGACAGAGCCAAGTGATTGTTGGGTAAGCTACCTATCTGTGGGTGCTTGTTGAAGCAGCCCACCTGAGTGTGTTCTTCAGAGAACAGGAACCTTTAAACCTGAACATGGACTGTGGCTCAAGGGTTAGCAGTTTATAGCTGGCAAGCCAAAATTGGGGCCTGCTGTTTTTTTTTTTTTAAAGATTTATTTATTTATTATATGTAAGTACACTGTAGCTGTCTTCAGACACTCCAGAAGAGGGCGTCAGATCTTGTTACAGGTGGTTGTGAGCCACCATGTGGTTGCTGGGAATTGAACTCCGGACCTTCAGAAGAGCAGTCGGGTGCTCTTACCCACTGAGCCATCTCACCAGCCCCGGGGCCTGCTGTTTTGTAAAAAAAGTTTTATTGAAACATGGCCCTGTGTCATTTGTTTTCATGTTGTCAGTACCTGCTTTAGTTGACAGTCCAGTGGGCTTGGGTTTTTTTGTTTGTTTGTTTGATTGATTGATAAGTTTTATAGGAGTATTGTGTGTGTGTGTGTTTGTTTGTTTGTTTGTTTGTTTGTTTGTTGAGACAGAGTAGCCTAGACTGGCCTTGAACTCACTATGTAGCTGAGGGTGGCCTTGAACTCATGATCCTCCTGGCTCTAACTTTCAAGTGGTGATATTACAAGTGCGTACGTATAGGATTTCAGATGTTCAACACCATGCTCAGCTTTCTGCTGGGGTGCTGAGGATCTGACCTCAGGTTCTCATGCTTCCGTACTGAGCCCATCCACACTTTGTTCTGTACCTTCCACAGGAGCAGAGGAATGGGAGAAAGCCAGAAATCCATTGAAAGATACTTTTAATCCACTTAGGAATACTTACGTAAATACATCTTGAAAACTTAAACTGGAAATAAGCTTACACCAGAATGAAACCAGTAGGCAAGAAACACAATCTATTTGAACAAGCAGTTTTTCCCGTATCTTCTGTTTCACTCAGCTCTATAAACATTTGTGAACCACGTGGGATGAATTGGAGGGATACAGGCATGGATGACCTGTAATGCTTGCCCATAGGCTGTGCAGGGGCTGGCTGTGGTCAGGACTCAGCAGGTGAAGGTGCCTGCTGCCCAGCCTGATGATCCGAGTCCACTTTCTGGAATCTCCATGGTTGACTGCCTCCAAGAGGTACAGTATACACTTATCAAGTAATGGTACGGTTTACTGCTTAGCTAGCCAATCCTGGAGCCCTGGATAATGTGTGCACTGGGAGGAGTCCTGACAGGTGACTTGCCCAAAGTCACATGGCACATGTTTTAGATCTGTCCTTTGTTGAGGGCTATGGTGCTCTGGCCACCCTGTAATGTAATGGCCACTCTGTTGCATCACGGAGTAGGTTCTGTGGTTCCTGTGATTCACAGAGCCCAAGGACTTGTCAGTCTAGAGCTAATCTGTGTTGGAATCTTAGGTGGTTTTACTGGGAGGTCTGTGCTTTGTTGACCAGGATCCTGGCTCTGGCTGAGCCCCACATCCTGGCTAAGCCGCCACCATTGACTGGCTGGCAGACTGCTGCATGGAGAGCTTCTGTGAACTTACAACGTCAGTAGGCTGGCTCCTTGAAGCAGCCAGTGTCTTCTAGCCCCTGAAATGATCACAGTCTACTTCCGGTTGTTTGTACCTGCTCTCCATCTGGCCCCTTCTCAGGGACAACTACGGGGATGGTTCATTTGAACTTGGGTGGTGTCAGAGCCATCATTCATCAGTGCTTTGGAATCCAAATGGAAGCCTGAATAGTAGCTGCCTTGACAGCAAGCTCTGGTTGCTATGGCAATAGGGCAATCGGGTCTCTCCCAGACCCTGAAGTCAAAAGTAACACCACTGAGCTTGAGCTACAAAGTGGGGATGCAGCGGTTGACAGGGGTCTTGCTCTTGTTGCTGCGTGTCTCAGGATGCTGGGTGAAGCAGGGGGCAGTTGGGAGTGAGCTCTGCCTTCCATCTGATTTGCCTGCCTGGCCTCTAGTTCACATATGGAGACTGAGTACCTAGTGGCATGGGTGGTCCAGTGATGACTTGGGAATAGGCATCCATTTAACACACAGCAATGGCACCTGCATCTCAGGGACATTAGCCTGGAGTTCTGTGAACACCTGTTCTCCTGTGTCTCTAGCATGCTAAGCACCGCGGTCAGAAATTAATTTGGCGGGCCCAGCAAACACAGAAGTGGATGCTCACAGTCAGCTAATGGATGGATCATAGGGCTCCCAATGGAGGAGCTAGAGAAAGTAGCCAAGGAGCTAAAGGGATCTGCAACCCTATAGGTGGAACAACATTATGAGCTAACCAGTACCCCGGAGCTCTTGACTCTAGCTGCATATATATCAAAAGATGGCCTAGTCGGCCATCACTGGAAAGAGAGGCCCATTGGACTTGCAAACTTTATATGCCCCAGTACAGGGGAACACCAGGGCCAAAAAGGGGGAGTGGGTGGGCAGGGGAGTGGGGGTGGGTGGATATGGGGGACTTTTGGTATAGCATTGGAAATGTAAATGAGTTAAATACCTAATAAAAAATGGAAAAAAAAAAAAAGAAATTAATTTGGCTGAGACCCCTGTCTGAGAAAAGGAGTGGGTAAGGCGGTACAACTGATGGCAGGGAGGTGGCACAGCCCTTCTATGTTTCCCTGGGGGTGAATCCTCCATACTGTAGGAGTCCAGGATGGCTGTGAGGAGCCGCCCTCACATTTGCCATTATAAGATGGCACTGACAGCTGTGTTCTAAGTGGTAAACATAGTCTGCACACATGCAGGGGCAGTTTTCCCACCATGTGTTCTGCCTTTCCCGTGATGACAACTGGGCCGATGGGCTGCAGCCAATCAGGGAGTAATACATCCTAGGTGAAGGATAATTCTCCTTAAAAAGGGATGGGGTTTCGCCACCTTCTTCGTCTCTTCCTTGCTTGCTCTCTTGCACTCTGGCTCCTGAAGATGTAAGCAATAAAGCTTTGCCGCAGAAGATTCTGGTCTGTTGTGTTCTTCCTCGTCGGTCGCGCGAACACTATTAAGAATTGGTGCCGAAACCCGGGACGAAAAAATACAAGAAAACTCGGGACCGGCGCAAGGAAGATCCCTCATTCCAGAACCAGAACTGCGGGTCACGGTAATAAAGGTTCCCGTAAAGCAGACTGTTAAGAAGGATTCAACTGCATGAATTCAGAACTTTTCAGCTGGGGAACGAGAGTACCAGTGAGTATAGCTTTACGAGGTAAGTCTGGTCTTGAACTTTCTAAGGAAATTCAAGACAGTCTATCAGAAGTAAAGTGGGAAATAGCTTTACAAGGTATGTTTGGCCTTGAACTTTGTCTAGTGTTAGAAGCCCTTTTGTTCCTTTTCACATGTCAACAAGTGGTTAAGGCAGGGCGAATTCTAGACGAAATTAAAGTCAATCTATCAGAAGTAAAGCGGGGAGAGAGAGTAGGAACAAAGAGGAAATATGGTACACAAAATAAGTATACAGGCCTTTCCAAGGGTCTTGAACCTGAGGAAAAGTTAAGGTCAGGGAAGAATACCTGGGGAGAGATTGGAAGGAAAGAGGAGAAAAAACAAAAGAAAAAAGATCAATTAGCGGAGGTTTCTAGGAGAAGGAGCCTATACCCATCACTAGATGAGTTTAAGGAGCTAGTTCTTAGTAGCTCTGAATCAGATAAAAAATTTAGCTTCTCTGAAGAAACAGACTTGGAGGAGGAAACAGCTCGTTATGAGAGAGAAAAGTGCCAGCCAGATAAAATGCGAGCTAATCGGTCAAGGAAAAAGCCAAAAGTGGCTGGCAAAGGCCAGCTTGCTGCTTGGCCTCCTGGCAGTCGGCTTCAAGGTCATAGTGCACCTCCACCCTATGCTGAGCCCCCGCCCTGCGTAGTGCATCAGCCCTGCGCAGAGAGGTAATGGACAGAGAGGCAATGCACAGACTCGTTCATTCCAAAGGAGGAACAAAGGAAAATACAACAGGCATTTCCGGTCTTTGAAGGAGCCGAGGGTGGGCGTGTCCACGCTCCGGTAGCGTATATACAGATTAAAGAGCTTGCCGAGTCGGTCCGTAACTATGGAGTCAGTGCTAATTTCACTATAGCACAAGTGGAAAGGCTTGCGAATCACGCTATGACTCCTGGTGATTGGCAGACGGTAGTAAAAGCTGTAGCCCCCAGTATGGGAATGTATCTTGAGTGGAAAGCCTTGTGGCAGGACTCCTGCCAGACGCAGGCAAGGGCCAATGCCACCATGAAAGGGGATCAGAGAACGTGGACTTTTGAATTACTTACAGGTCAGGGACAACACGCTGCTAACCAGACAAATTATCATTGGGGAGCATATGCTCAGATCTCAGCTGCTGCTGTTAAGGCATGGAAAGCACTACCTAAGAAGGGAGAGGCAAGTGGGCAGTTGACCAAGATTACTCAAGGTGCACAAGAGTCCTTCTCAGATTTTGTGGCCAGAATGACAGAGGCAGCAGGGCGTATTTTTGGAGATTCAGAGCAAGCCGCACCTCTGGTAGAACAACTCATTTATGAGCAAGCCACACAGGAGTGCCGAGCGGCCATAGCCCCAAGAAAGAACAAAGGTTTACAAGACTGGCTCAGGGTTTGTCGGGAGCTTGGGGGACCTCTCACCAATGCAGGCTTAGCGGCTGCCATCCTTCAATCCCAAAAATGCTCTATGGGCAGAAATGATCGGAGGACATGTTTTAACTGCAGGAAGCCTGGGCATCTTAAGAAAGATTGCAGAGCTCCAGATAAACAGGGGGGGACCCTCACTCTTTGCTCTAAGTGTGGCAAGGGTTATCATAGAGCCGACCAGTGTCGCTCTGTGAGGGATATAAAGGGCAGACTCCTTCCTCCGCAGTCAGAGAGGCGACCCAGGAAGACCCACAAGGGTGGAGCCTATACCATCCTTGCCCCCTGGAACCATGGGCCTTATTCTAGGCCGGGGTTCACTCACCTTGCAGGGCTTAGTAGTCCACCCTGGAGTTATGGATTGTCAACATTCCCCTGAAATACAGGTCCTGTGCTCAAGCCCTAAGGGCGTTTTTTCTATTAGTAAAGGAGATAGGATAGCTCAGCTGCTGCTCCTCCCTGATAATACCAGGGAGAAATTTGCAGGACCTGAGATAAAGAAAATGGGCTCCTCCAGAAATGATTCTGCCTATTTGGTTGTAAGGAAAAGGGTTAGGATGTCAAGAGCAAGGAAGGACAGAGCCCATATCACCTAATATCTAATGATTGGGCAGTTTTAGTTACCTCCTTTTCAGGACAAATAGATAACCATTATCCAAAACATCAACTTTTACAGTTTGTCCAAAATCAATCTGTTGTGTTTCCACAAATAACAGTAAGAAACCCACTTAAAAATGAGATTGTGGTATATACGGATGGATCAAAAACTGGTATAGGTGCCTATGTGGCTAATGGTAAAGTGGTATCCAAACAATATAATGAAAATTCACCTCAAGTGGTAGAATGTTTAGTGGTTTTAGAAGTTTTAAAAACCTTTTTAGAACCCCTTAATATTGTGTCAGATTCCTGTTATGTGGTCAATGCAGTAAATCTTTTAGAAGTGGCTGGGATGTGAATAAAAGTTTCCGAGATTGTGCGTTACTTCCATTCAGTATGAGAAATTTACTAGGGCAGCTAATTTGTTAAAAGGTCTTTCTCAGTATATGTTACAGAATTGGACGGCTGAATTTGAACAGACCCTTCGGGAATTGAGACTTGCCATCATTCAGGTCAACTCCACGCGCTTGGACCTGTCCCTGACCAAAGGATTACCCAATTGGATCTCCTCAGCATTTTCCTTCTTTAAAGAATGGATGGGGGTGGGATTATGTGGAGATACACTTTGCTGTGGATTAGTGTTGCTTCTTTGGTTGGTCTGTAAGCTTAAGGCCCAAACTAGGAGAGACAAGGTGGTTATTGCCCAGGCGCTTGCAGGACTAGAACATGGTGCTTCCCCTGATATATAGTTATCTATGCTTAAGCAATAGGTCGCTGGCCACTCAGCTCTTAAACCCCACGAGGCTAGTCTCATTGCACGGGATAGAGTGAGTGTGCTTCAGCAGCCTGAGAGAGTTGCACGGCTAAGCACTGCAGTAGAAAGGCTCTGCGGCACATATGAGCCTATTCTAGGGAGACATGTCATCTTTCAAGAAGGTTGAGTGTTCAAGTGTCCTTCCCCCAGGAAAAACAACACGGGACCAGACCAGGACCCCTCTGGGTGATGAGCCTGGGAGGAGGTTATGTGTACGGCTCCTTTACCTGCACACTGGGGATTTGACCTCTATCTCCACTCTCATTAATATGGGTGGCCTATTGCTCTTATTAAAAGAAAAGGGGGATCTGTGAGGAGCCGCCCTCACATTTGCCATTATAAGATGGCACTGACAGCTGTGTTCTAAGTGGTAAACATAGTCTGCACACATGCAGGGGCAGTTTTCCCACCATGTGTTCTGCCTTTCCCGTGATGACAACTGGGCCGATGGGCTGCAGCCAATCAGGGAGTAATACGTCCTAGGTGAAGGATAATTCTCCTTAAAAAGGGATGGGGTTTCGCCACCTTCTTCGTCTCTTCCTTGCTTGCTCTCTTGCACTCTGGCTCCTGAAGATGTAAGCAATAAAGCTTTGCCGCAGAAGATTCTGGTCTGTTGTGTTCTTCCTCGTCGGTCGCGCGAACGCTATTAAGAGATGGCCACCCCTCGCCTTGCTCTGGACCCTGCAACCTCACAAGGGAGAGCCATTCTCTTGCCTCCTAGACTCAGCTCTGTTTCATTTTATGTGCATGAATGTTTTGCCTGGATATGTGTCTATGCAATACATGCATGTCTGGTATCCACAGAGGTCCAAAGAAGGGACTGGATCTTCTGGAACTGGAATTACAGTTGTAATCTGTCACATGGGTTCTGGGAAATGAACCTGAGTCTTATAGATGAGCAGCCAGTATTCCTAACCATGGAGCCTGCTCTCCATCCCTACTTGCTAGTTTTGAACACATCAATGGGACTTGTAAGCAAAGCTGATCAGAGTGTCAAAGCCATTTGGAGTCTGCAGTGTGCAGGCCATCCTTGAGGGGAGTTAGCAGAGGTCAAAGGCATAGGGCTGGTGTGGCCAGGGGAGGAAGCGGGTGAAGGAAGGATGGCTTGAGGAGAGGTTCAGTGACTCACAGCCTGGTGGCTTCAGGAAAGGTGCCCTCTAATCCTGGTCCCAGCCAGTTGCAAGGCAGAAAGTGTAATCACGGTCTGCTGAGACGGGTGTGGTTTTTGCTACTCAGCAAAACTGCCGGTGATGCAGGGTAAGTGTCTTCTTTGCAGCTTGGGAATGTGGCAGTTGGCAGAGGGCTTTGCACAGAGCCCTGAGTTCAGTTGGTGGCACTGCATAAATGAGGCGTGGTGGCACACGCTTGTGATCCCAGTACTTGGGAGGCAGGGACTTCTTTTCTCTTATTCCCTTATGCATTCTCTCTTCACACCCACATCTATGAGAGAAAGTCCCAGTAGTGCTGCCTTTGAAGCTGACTATGAGCTGTGTTTGGTGGTGCGCTCCAGAAGCAAGCCTATCTCTGTAAGTTTAAGGTCAGCCTGCTCTGCATAGTAAGACCCTCCCCACCCCCTCACCCCCCACCCATCTTAAAACAAGTAAGCTTCCTTTAAAACACAAATGTGCAAATGAGTTCTGGTGTCTTCTGTATAATGAATACCATGTCCTTACCTTGAACTCCAAGTCTATAACAGCTACTCCTCCCCCCCTCCCGCCCCCATTATTTTTCAGATCCAGTTTCTCTGTCCTTTAGACTGCCGAGAGGGGACTGGCCATCTACCTCTCATAGGCAATGCTGTCCCTTTGATCCTGCAGGCCAACAGCTCCCTCTGGTGGTCTCTAGTGGAAGTCTCGACTGTAAGGGGCTTCTGTCTCCTGGGAGGTGGATGGAGTGGAGAAGGCGAGATCAGCCGTGGTTCTAGTGGACTCTGCACAGCGCTCCGCACCGTTCAGATCCCATATTTGCCTGAGTGGGGGAGAGGGAACTTGGGAGAGCGTCAGTGAGCCTTGTTACTGTGATAAAATAAATGTCTGGCAAAAACAAAAGAAGACAGTCTTTTGGGGGTTTCAGCCTGTGATGGGCGAGTTCCATCGCTTCTGGACCCATGATGGAGGCAGCACATCATGGTGGAGAGGGCACGGTACAGGCGGCAGAGATGCTCATCTCATTGAGGCAGGGAACAGGTAAAGGGTCCAGGAGACAAGATGTACCCTTCAAAGGCATGCCCTGGTGACCTATGTCCTTCAGTTACACCCTAGCTCCTAACAGGCCATTCAGTATCAGAGGGCTGCTCAATCCTTTGCCCTCATGAACCAGGAACCTCTCACTAGCACCCCCAACTGGAGCCAAACCTTCATTGCATGAGCCTATTAGGGTTACACTGGATACACAAACAGGAACAGAGTGCAAGCCCTAAGCCCCACTGCAGCCTTCACTGGCTTGTGACTTTAGAGGCACCTCATGAAGTTTTACCTTGGTCAAGGTACTGTGCTGAAGGCTGTAACAGAGTCTACTAAATTAAACACACCCGTTCTTCCCTCTAGTCTGAGGCGCACCCACCATGTGTTGCTGTGTAGTTGCTTCTAGATGACACGTGTGCAGAAATGCATCTTGACAAAGGCTGCACATAGTGTGTGCTCCAGAGGTCAGCAATCATCCTAACTGCTGACCATGGAGAGAAGAACCACTGAGGGCCACGGAGTGGGAGGTGGGCTTTAGTTGATCAAAGAATAAGTTACATCCTTCCTTCTGTCTTGGTGTCCCATGGTGCTGGGAGAGAGAAGGGGGGGATACTAGGCTGTGGATCAGTTGACAAAGTGCTTGCATAAAGTCTGGGTTTGATCCCTGGTGCTGCCAGGCCAGATGTGGTAGTGCATACCCGTAATCCCAGCACTTGGGGGGCAGGAGGCTCAGAAATTCAATGTCATCCCTGTCTCCACAGCAGGTTTCCTGAGATCCTATTTTAAGAGAGGATGGCGACGGATTCTCAAAGAATTGATAAAAATCAATTGGGGGAGGGGAAGGGCCAGGAGAGAGGAGGTGAGGGGCAAGAATGGGGTAGGGCACTGTATCAAGGAGGAATGAACTTACTTGTTTTCCTGTCCACAGTTCCTTCTACAGCTGGAATGCAAGATCCTGAGTGGAGTCCAGGTGGTGGGTCTGGGAGCCTCCAGAGAGTCATGGCCAGTCAGGATGGCTGCCGTCCCCGTGCTTCTGGAGAGGGGCTTAGCCAAGAGGAAGCCACCCCAAAGGCTGATCTCCTGACAGTTGAGCCGGTCCCCTGACATGTGGCATGCTGCAGGTGGTGCCTTCCCTTTCCTCTGTTGTCCAGCTCTGACAGACAGCCAGGATGGCAGGGTGTCCAGCCAGGCCACTGGTGGTATAGTGCCAGGGAAATGTTAGTGCCCCCCCCCAAAAGCAGACAGCTGATGCAATCACAGTAGGGCCTTTAGATTTGAGCTAGCTTGGGCCCCCCAGCTGCTACACAGGTTGGTTTTGGTGGTAAGGAATCCCAAATATATATCAGGACGAGGCTTTATAGAAAGCTACAAGTGGTGGTGGGGATGGTGTTTAAGCATGTAACTGGAAAGCTACCATGGCCTTTAACATAATTGGCTGGTGTTGGGAGTCATATCGTAAACTTAATTTTTGCTTCCCTCTACATTGGTGGTCATTACGCAGGGGGCAGGCTTGTAACCTGGGAGTGCAGGTTGGTTGGGGGAATAACCTGGAGATGCTGGTCTTATTGGGGGTTAGTCTAGAGACTGGAGCTAGGCTCAGGTTTTGTGGGGGAGTAACTTGGAAACTAATGCTGGGTATTGGCCTGTTAGTTTGCCTGGGTTTAAATTTAGATCAGGTCCTCTCTCTCTCTCTTTTAAAATAATTTTTAAAAAGATTTATTTATTTTATGTATGTGAATACATTGTAGCTGTACAGATGGTTGTGAGCCTTCATGTCGTTGTTGGGAGTTGAATTTTCTTAGGACCTCCACTCTCTCAGTCCCTGCTTGCTCTGGCCCAAAGATTTATTTATTATAAGTATACTGTAGCTGACTTCAGACCCACCAGAAGAGGGCATCGGGTCTCATTACGGGTAGTTTTGAGCCACCATGTGGTTGGTGGGATTTGAACTCAGGGTCTTTGGAAGAGCAGTCAGTGTTCTTCTGAGACATCTCGCCAGCCCCAGTCAGGCTCTCTAAAATGGAGTCTGAACTTAAAAGGTTTGGCCTCTCAGGGAGAGGAGGATCCATTTATTTTTTCCTTTGACAAAAAGCTCAGAACAAGCTATTTGACGTGGGTACAGCTGGAGATACTCAAGGGGCTGAAGGGAAGTACTCGCATCTGGTCCTAAGTGGCTCTGCTTCCTCTGAGCTGAGTGTAGCCTCTAAGGCTTGGGACCCGGAGCACGTGTCTCCTCTTTGCTGACAGGCCAATATGAGGCGCCTTCACACTGACGTTCTATTTTGTTTCTTTGACCAGAGCCTCGGAGGAAAGAGACAGCAACACTGACGAATGAGGTCAGCGGGACCTGCTGAGTACCCAGTGGATGTGGAGAACAGTGGAGGCAGAGTGCCCGCTCAGATTACATGATTAACTCTCTCGGTCACCAGTGCCTAGCATCCAGGCTGGGCCCCAAGGATGCAGAGGCCAGTAGGACCCAGAGACCTCCTGGCCGGAGAGAATGGCAGGCCCGTAGCTGGGGGTTGGATGCCATCCGATAGGTGTTTGGGGAATATTCTGGAGGGCAAAGGGCACTGATGCCAGTGGATAAAAGGGCTCTTGGTTACAAGAACCAGCACTGGGTTAGATGAATGCTACCTGTCCCAGTTGCGGTTCCTATTGCTAGGGTGAAGCACCGTGACCAAAAGCAAGTTGGGGAGGGAACCGTTTGTTGGCCTTACACTTCCTCATCCATAATCCATCATTGAGGGAAGTCAGGACAGAAACTCAAGCAGGGCAGGATCCTGGAGACAGAGGCTGATGCAGAGGCCATGGAGGGGTGCTGTTTACTGGGTTGCTTCCCATGGCTTGCTCAGTCTGCTTTCTTATAGGATCCAGGACCACCAGATCAAATATGCCACCACCCAATGGGCTGGGCCCTCACCCACCAATCAATCACTAAGGAAATGCTCTATACATTTGCTTACAGCCCAGTCTTCTGCAGGCGTTTTCTCATCTGGGGGTCCCTCCTCTCAGATGACTCTAGCTTGTGTGAAGTTGACACAAATCTAGCCAGCGGACTGCATGAAACTCGGAGACTGGTCTTGGTGAGGAAACCAAAGGAGCTGACTCAGAAAGTCAACGGGAACCAAGATACCCTGCGCAGCAGAGAATTCAAAGTATATCAGGCTCATGCTGGAAGAAGGCTCGGCAGTTAAGAGCATATACTGAGTCCAGAGGACCTGAGTCCACTTGCCAGCAATCACACCAGGTGTCTATAACTCTAGGTCCAGGCCAGAGCTCTGCAGCACCTACAACCATGTGCGCACACACTTACATATAACTAAGACTAATAAAAATGAACGTTTTTAAAAAATGTCATGCGTCAGAACCATCAGTTCAGAACCTGTGTGCTTTATTTAGAGTTTTTCCGGTCAGCTCGGCATGAGCTGGAGTCATCTGAGAAGAGGGAACTTCAGTTGAGAAACCACCTCCATCAGATGGGCCTGCTGGCAACTCTGCAGGACATTTTCTGATGGACTGGTGTAGGACTCAACCCATTGTGCAGAAGTCACCCTTATGCAGGGGGTCCATGCTTGTATAATAAAGCAGGCTGAGGGAGCATTGGAGAGCAAGCCAGGAAGCAGCACTCCCCTGTGGCCTCTGCTTCAGTTCCTGCCTTGACTTCCCTTGATGAAGGACTGTGACTGGGGATGCCCAAGCCAGATAAACCCTTTCCTTGCCAACGTTGCCTGGTCATGGCGTTTTTTTTATCACAGCAATAGGAACCCTTAGTAGGACAACTCACTACAGCCATGGCTGCCCCTGGATATCTGTCACACTGCCAGATGTGGCACTCTCCCTTCAGGGACAATGCCCAGGTAATGATGTCCATTTGGCTGGTCCATCATCACAGTGTAATTGCTGAAATAAACCCTAAAACTTTTTTTTTTTTGAGTTTTTTGAGACAGGGTTTCTCTGTGTATCTCTGGCTGTCCTGGAACTCACTCTGTAGACCAGGCTGGCCTCGAACTCAGAAATCCTCCTGCCTCTGCCTCCCAAGTGCTGGGATTAAAGGCATGTGCCACCACTGCCTGGCTAATTGCTGAAATAGAAAGAGCTCTCTTGATGGCTCAGCGGTTAGGAGCACTGCCTGCTCTTCCAGAGGTCCTGAGTTCAATTCTCAGAAACCAGATGGTGGCTCACAACTATCTACAATGGAGTCTGGTGCCCTCTTCTGGCACACAAGTATACATGCAGATAGATCACTCATATACATAAAATTAATACGATTTTTTTTTTTTAAAATAGAGTTCTCGCCGGGCATGGTGGTGCACGCCTTTAATCCCAGCACTCGGGAGGCAGAGGCAGGCGGATTTCTGAGTTCGAGGCCAGCCTGGCCTACAGAGTGAGTTCCAGGACAGCCAGGACTATACAGAGAAACCCTGTCTCCAAGAAAATACAAAAAAAAAAAGAGTTCTCTTGCTTACACAGTGGGGTGTTTCACGAGGATGTCAGCAAACATGGAACATGCTAAGAACACATACAAATGGAAAAAACCCCCACACATTTCTGGTTAATTCAAACGGCAGCAGTGATTTAGTTGTTACTTTTTCCTAACTTTCAACCCCAAAGATGGATTGGTTCCCTCGCAGGAAGCATACAATGAAACTTAATGCCAGGGTTTACTAACTCTGAGCTTCCCTGCTTCCAAAAGCACGTGTGTGGTCCTTTCTTCCCTGGGCTGCAAACACCTTACGAGCAAGAACTGTATTCCCTGCCTTTTCTTTCTTTTATTTACCTTTTTTGGAGGGTGGGTGGGATGGGCCTCACTGTGTAGCCCCAACTTGCCTGGAACTCACCATGTAGACTAAGTTGGCCTCACACTTAGAGAGATCTGCCTGCCTCTGCCTCTGGGATGGAATGTCAGGATTAAAGACATGCATAGTCACGAGCGTCCACTTCTGCTGTTTTGTTGCCCAGGGAGATGTCCCCATAAATAAAGGCTCAGCTACCAAGTGACTGCAGTGTTATGGACCTCATTCACGGATGTATCATGACACTGGACAGCACTGGTAGAAACATACTCCTGATGCTGACGGGGCTGAGGAGGTATGCAGAGAGGAAGATCCCAGTGGTAAGAGAGGACTGGAAGGTGACTGGTGTGACGGAGGGGGTGAGACACCAGGCGTATGTGTCCTTGAGGAGCCGTTGATCTACTTATTGCTTGCCTGTGCAGCCAGTTTATATTAGTCTAGTGGTATTGGAAAGGAGACTTTTGAGTGGAGGCTTGTAAGAGGTAGGGAACGAGGGTTGCCAGAGTCCCTCGGGAAGCCCAGTGAGGAACCGGAGGGAAGCAGGCAAGGGGCTAGATTCAGGATAGATGCTTGGGGACAGAAGTAGGCCTAGGAAGTTCTTAGACTTGTGCCTGCTGGGAGTGTGGAACCCAGACAGACATCTGACCTCTGGGTCTGGGCTTTTGCCACGATGTTCTTTGTCCACTTGCAGGGACACTGCCTGACTGAGCTATTCCTTCCCACCCCAAGTGTGATTCTCCTGAGTCACACCACTATCTCTGCAGCCCTGCTGTACTCAGCTGTGGGCCCAGCCCAGATGAGCCTGTCAGTGCTAACATTTCCAGGCAGCTGTCAGGCCTGTGGACACTGGGAATGCTGGAAAACACGGCCATCACAACTGTTTCCCACAACTTGCTAGACGCCACAAGGGGCTGCCTCACTTCAGATTCCAAGCTGTTGAGTATTAATAGCCCACTTGAAGAAGAAAAAAAATTCAAACATTTATTATTACTCTGTGCTCAGCATTCAGTTTGGGGCTCAAACTCGGGTGGTGGGGTTTTGGCTGCTGGGCCATCTTGCTAGCCCATTTCACACGAGGGAGTCCACATCAGGTGAGCAGGAATTCCTCAGAGGCAAGACTCAGCCCAAGCTTGCAGAGTCCAAACAGGCTGACTCTGGCCCCGTCCCTGTCTGTATCAGGCCTCCAGGGAGTCTGACCTGTTAAACTTTTTCAGCATTTTCCATCAGAGGGGTTATGTGACACACGAGAGGTATGAGTATCAGTTTTGTCCCAAGTTCTATACTGTGAACCCATTAAAATGCCTCTATAAAGTTCGTGCTTGTGGCGTCTCACACCACCCATAACTCCAGTTCCAGGGGATTCTGACCTCCGGGCACCAGGTACACACGTGATACAGATACATGCTTAATTCACACCTTGAAAATTTAAAGTTCAGCCGGGCGTGGTGGCGCACGCCTTTAGTCCCAGCACTCGGGAGGCAGAGGCAGACGGATTTCTGAGTTCTGAGGCCAGCCTGGTCTACAAAGTGAGTTCCAGGACAGTCGGGGCTATACAGAGAAACCCTGTCTCAAAACAACAACAACAAAAATTAAAGTTTATGTTGAGCTGAGGATTGCAGGGTTGGGTGATAGATACCTTTAGTCTCAGCAGAAGGTGGATCTCTGAGTTTGAGGCCAGCTGGTCTACAGAGAGAGTTTCGGGACAGACAGGACTATGTAGAGAGGCCCTGTCTCAAAACAACAGCAACAACAAAACAAAGCCAAAGCAAACAAATGAGAGAGAGAGAGAGAGAGAGAGAGAGAGAGAGAGAGAGAGAGAGAGAGAGAACAAGTAAGCAAAGAAATCCCAAGAAAGTGGGTGGGTCAAGGGCATCCAGTGGGTGAGTGACAGGCTCTTCCATTCCATCACAGTGGACACTCTTGTAGCTCTTCCTGGGAAGTCCATCATTGCCTCATTGCAAGGCTGATTCCCCTGTTTTTCCACTCGTTGCCTCTTATTTAATAACCGTTTAGCTAAGCGGGCCGTCAGAGTGGCCAGAAGTTCCCTCCGAATCTGACTTTGTCCTCCTCTCAAGTGGTGGGATCCCCACTGTACTTGCAAATCTTTGCGTAGGTCGCTCCAGGTCTCCAGTTCAGAAGTTCATTTCCTTCTCCCCCCACCCTATGAACACACAGAACATACACCTTGTATTACGAAAGAAGAGACTCAACCGGGCATGGTGGCGCATGCCTTTAATCCCAGCACTTGGGAGGCAGAGGCAGGCAGATTTCTGAGTTCAAGGCCAGCCTGGTCTACAGAGTGAGTTCCAGGACAGCCAGGGTTACACAGAGAAACCCTGTCTCAGAAAATCAATTTAAAAAAAAAAAAAAAAAAGAATAGACTCAATAGAGGGCTAACCCTGGGTTCAATTCCCAGCACCATCTAAAACAGGAATGAATAAACCAGGCATACTAGCACACACCCCAGGCAGAGTAGCACACACCCGTGACCTGAATACTGAGGGGGTGAGGACAGGAAGAGCAGAAATTCAGGGCCATCCCCAACTACAATGCTGAGTTGAAGGCCAGCCTGAGATTCATAAGACCCTGTCTTATGAGTAAATAAACAAAGAATTAAAAAAAAAAAAAAAAAGCCAAAGTTGAGCCTAGAGAGATGACTCAGCAGTTAAGAACACAGGATGTTCTTGCAGAGGACTTGGGTTCAGTTCTCAGTACCAACATGTTAACTCCAGTTCCAGAGGACCCAACACCTTCTTCTGGCCTCTTCAGACATACATACAGGCAGGCAAAACTCTCATACACACAAAATAAAATAAAACAAAATACAAAGTAAATGGTCTGTAAGCTGGACTTGGTGGTGTACCTTTGATCCCAGGAGTCAGAGATAAGCAGACCTCTGTGAGCTCAAGGTCAGCCTGGTCTATACAATGAATTCTAGGCTAGCCAGGGCAACATAGTAAGATGCTGTTTTGTTTTGTTTTTTTTTAAGAAAAAAAAAAAAAAGCAAATTGTAGATGATACCTTCTCACTACTCAGCGTTTGAACAGCTGACCCTAAAACTAAAGCTGTTCTCTAACATCCCAGCGCCGTATTTATACCTAACTAACGTTTCTCAGTATCATATAATACTATTCAGTTGTGAAAGGAATGCAAGTTGCCAAGATCAAACTGGGGCTGCTTGTGTCAGCCCTAACCAGTCAATAAAGCCAGGAGGTTAAGAAGGAAGGGCTGGGGCTGGTACAGCGAGTGCCGCCAGAACCACAGAGGCTTGCACAGAGAGCACCCCTGCAAGCACGTCCGCCCCACGTGTTCAGCCTTGGACTGTTAGTCACTCTGGCCATGGATCGTTATCTTAATAATGTGTGGTGGTGCCCTAGGAAAATGATGTTGGGTCTCCTGGAACTACAATTTTGGATGGTTGTGAGCCATCAAGTGGGTGATAGGAACCTTTGAGGGAGCAAGTTTTTCTCAACTACCCAAGCCAACTATTCTGCTTCCTAAATTCTTTCTTATTTATTGATTTATTTGGAGGCCAAGTCTCATTATACAGCCTCAGATGACCTGGAGCTCACTATGTAGACCAGGCTGGCCTCCAAATCATGACTTGCTTCTGCCTGCTAGTGCTGAGTCGAGAGGCGTGGCGCCTGCTGTTTACTCTTTCTGTACGCTGGGAACATTCCTAATTGCTGGGATTAAGAGCAAGTGCCACCACCTCGGGCACAGGTCACTTTCAAGTACTGGGAAGAAAGCAATGAATTTCGCACATGTGTAGAAGGGAGTGAAGCAACTGCAAGTTGGAGACAGCAAATGGACACTGGTGGGCGAACCCTGGGGAGTTCTCTTTTCCTTGCTTTCTTTTTTATATTTTTTGGGATATATGTAGTCCTGGCTGTCCTGGAACTCATTTATATAGACCAGGGTGGCCTCAAACTCAAAAGATCTGCCAGCTTCTGCCTCACAGATGCTAAGATTAAAGACCAGGGCCATCATGCCCTGCTCGGTTTTTCCGTATGTTGGGAACATTACTAATAAAAAGGTGCGAGTGTCTGACAAGATGTCTCAGCAGCCAACCCTAACCTCATAAATTCCACCCCTGTGACCCCACAGAATACAAGAGAACCAACTTCCATAAGTGGGCCTCTGACCTTCGCACTACACCCTCGTCTCACACAAAATTAATTTAAAAAGAAGAAAGAAAAGGAGTTAGCAAGGGTCTAAAGTTGTGGGACCTTGGGTAGTTTCCAGGTCCCTCAGGCCTTTACTTCAGTTACCTATAAAACAGGCCTAAAAATACCCGTTTTCCCTTTCCATCTGGATTAAACATGTATATGATGATCAAGCTGTACAGGGACTGTGAGTGCTGACAGCTGAGAGGATTTGGCGGGGAAACGCTGGATGCCTGCGGGGACTCGGTTTCCACATCTAAGGTCACCTGAAAGCGGACTTGCCCTTGAGTGACCGCAGCGCGCGCGGGCCGGTGGGGCTGGGAATCTTGAAGTTGAACCAACCAATCACAGAGCAGAGGTTAAAAACCGCGCCAGAAGCAAAAGCGCTCAGCTCCTGACAGGTCCCGGTACAGGGGAACCTAGGCGGGGCTGCCCACTAAGCTCAGCCTGCTTGGCGGGAGGAAGAGGCGTTTGGAGGAGGTTGTGAGCAGGGAGAAGAGAATGGCGGCGACCTTCTCCTTCCCTCAGTGGTCGAGTGTTATTTTAGTAGCCAGACCTCATTTGTACTGAGTACACCAGGAGCTAGAGGAGCCAAAGGCAAACCCCTCGGATAACGGAGGAATGGAATGTGAATTAGAAATTATATGTTAAAAAAAAGAACTGACAATTTTGCTAGAGGTGATTTAAAATATTTATCGATATGGCCCAGTTAGCTTAGCATGGAAGAAGTCCTGGGTTTTGTCCCCAGCATCAATAAATTGTGCAGCGGTGGATGCCGCCTGCTTTAACTTTGAGCTGCCACATGGTGTTCAGAGATTTTTTACAGCATCTACAGTGAGAGAACTTAGGACACAAGCAGAGGGGAGCCTCCCCTCGTCCTCTTTTAAAATATTTGACCTGGGAGAGTCAGTGGAGCCTTCCCAGGTTCCACGTTTTTCCCCGGGATCTCAGTGTCCCATCTCAGCGCTTTATCTCTGGTATCTTGGACCCCGTAGGGCAAATCAGAAAGATGGAAACTTGAGTTCTTGTCTCCACCCTCACCACAGGAATTTGCAGATTCGTCTTTAGACTACTGGACGCCCAGAGTCGTAAAATGAATGTATGACTCGTCACCATCCTGTGAGCTTCCTGGAATTTGTAATCGTCTGGCAGCTTTTAAACTAATTGGGACAGAGGGGACAGGGGTCTGACAGGAGGGGCAGGGTAGAAAAGGAACCCAAGGCTGCATCCGTACCCCTTCATGAGTTTGAAGACAGCTTTTTAGGGAACCCTAGTTTGAGGACCCCCTTAATCCCACAAGGCCGGTGCGATTGCTCGGGACCCCGAATCTCTTTAAGAAACCAGGGTCCCCCGCACCCCTCTACTTGGGACATGAAGACAGTCAAGGCGACGTGTCCCAGAGGCCAGCAGCGTCACTCCACCCTTGGCACCAACCTCAGCGGCAACGCCCGCCCGGCGACCCCCTGCGCGCTCAATCCCCAAGGCTCTCGCAATCCTAACCGGTTCCGGCCCCGCGAGCGCCCGCGCACCCGGCCGGCGCAGGCTCCTTAAAGGTCTTTGTGCGGAAGGCCTGCGGCGCAACTCAAATCTCCCGCGCTGGGCGGCGAGCGGGGTCAGCGGCGTCCAATGGGAGGCGAGGCCACGCCCCCTCGGAGCGCGCGGTTGGGTGGCTCTTTAAAGGGCGCGGGCGCTGGCAGTCGGCGGTGCACCGGATTCCAGCTGTTTTCGCCTGCTCCTCGCCGTCTCCGCCGCTGCCCTCGTTCGCCATGCTCTCCGTCCGCACCCCGCTCGCCACCATCGCTGACCAGCAGCAGCTGCAGTTGTCGCCGCTGAAGCGACTCACCCTGGCTGACAAGGAGAACACGGTGAGGGCGGCCCAGGTGCCGGCTGGGTTGGATGTGCACTGGCAGGTCGTGGGTTCCCGGACCCGGGAGGGTGGAGGGTGCCTACCGCCATTCACCACGCGTGTCCCCCTACAGCCCCCGACTCTCAGCAGCACCCGCGTCCTGGCCAGCAAAGCTGCGAGGAGAATCTTCCAGGACTCCGCCGAGCTGGTGAGTGGCCCGTGTGGGGCTGAGGTGGGTCGCTTAGGCTCCCAGTAGAGGGCGCCCGCTCGTTGGCGCTAAATCTGCATTGTCCCAGCTGAATTATTTGACTCTTCTTTCCCGCCAAAGTGTCTCCTCAGAATGTCCTACTCGGGTCGGCCTATGGTAATAGTAGAGTGCAGCGTGACAGCTAAGCACACGAGATTACCAATCGTTGAAAGTACTCGATCTGATGAGACACTGGCTAGCAGTTTCCTGCGGTTCGGTTGGCATTTGGGGGTTGGTTCACTTGGCACTCTCTCTCATCCAACAGGAAAGTAAAGCGCCTACTAACCCCAGCGTTGAGGATGAGCCGTTACTGAGAGAAAACCCCCGCCGCTTCGTTGTCTTTCCCATCGAGTACCATGATATCTGGCAGATGTACAAGAAAGCCGAGGCCTCCTTTTGGACTGCCGAGGAGGTAATCGTTCAGGACTTGCTGTGTGTCAGAAGGCTCCCGCATGGCCGTCACAACTTTTTGCCCTTGGGAATGGTAGCTCACTGAGATATTGGGTGTTCCCTGAAACAAAGGGAATAATGGATGTGAAGAATTCGGTAATGAGATGGTTTGGGGGACTTCAGTTTTAAAGTGTGTGTGTATGAGAGAGAGAAAGAGAGAGAGACCTACAGACCTGCTAATCGTGAACTTCTAAACTTCAGGTGGACCTTTCCAAGGATATTCAGCACTGGGAAGCTCTGAAACCCGATGAGAGACATTTTATATCTCACGTTCTGGCTTTCTTTGCAGCGAGTGATGGCATAGTCAATGAGAACTTGGTGAGTTGGCATGAAATACCCATAATTCACTTAGATCCAGAACTGGTTCCTGGCTCTCTATCTTTTGCCCTGAAGCGGGGCTGGAGGGATAGATGACTGACTCCAGTCTCCGCTCTGGTTAACACACTTCCTGCTTGGGCGGAAGACCCAGGTTCTGTTATGAGTTACCCCTGTTGGACTGCTTCCCATCTGCTGGTGAGCTCCTCTCACCAAGGCAACTCTGACCTTGGGCACTTGCCTATACATGCACGGACCCATTCCCAGGCAAGCACAAGCAAAACAAACTTTTTAAGAGCTATGAATGTTATGTTAACGTTCATCATGTTAGTCTTTCCCTCTGCTAAGGAGCAGTAGTGAGTTTTTCTCTTTGTACCTACATGCTTAACTTTTTGTGGATTTCTATAAGACTTTGGTTGTATACTTCTTAACTCTAAGTGGGTCCTTGGAATGAACTGAAACAGAATTAGGGAATAACAGTGTTAAAAGAAACCCTGTGGGGCCTGGTGTGTGCCACAGAGGTTAGGAGCACATGATAGTTTTGTTAAAATAAATGGCAAACTAGGAGTTATGTGTTTCCTAATTGGTAAATTGAGCGTATGACGTGAAATAATGAGCTTGCTTGCAAATCATGAAGAACTAATAAAAATATAGGATTAAACTGTATTAAATATATACCTGGGTTTTTTGTTTTGTTTTACTTACATTTTTGAAGCAAGGTCTCACAGTAATCCTGGCTGGCCTAGAATAGAATTCAGTAAGTACACCAAAATGGCCTCTTACTCAGATTCCCCCTTCACTGTTGCTGCAGGCCTAGGAACAATCCCAGCAGGCCGGGCCACTCTACTGGTAGTGTGGAGAAAGTGAAGCAACCAGTAGTTCTTCAAATTTAACTTTGGCTCATTTTACTACCACTAGGTGGAGCGATTTAGCCAAGAAGTTCAAGTTACAGAGGCCCGCTGTTTCTATGGCTTCCAAATTGCCATGGAAAACATACACTCTGAAATGTACAGTCTCCTTATTGACACTTACATTAAAGATCCCAAGGAAAGGTGAGTATCCACACACTCTGCCAAGGTGCCTGGGACTCACTCACTGCTTTATTTCCAGTATTTTTGCTCATAAAGGGGAAATGAGCAGAATGACAAGCGGACTGTCAGTAGATGTTTCTATGACCCTTAGTCAAGACTGCCTCCAGCTTTTGTGTGTGGTAGCTTGTGTCTATTTCCAGCTCCCAGAGATCAGTGCAGCAGCATTGTCAAGAAGTCAAAGGCTAGTCAGACTGCATACTGTGTCAAAAACAAAACCAACCCCAGGGGCTGGAGAGATGACCACTGAGGTTTAGAAGGCACTGTGGCTCCTGCAAAGTATGGTTTACTGCTTACCAGTTTTAGTTCTTAGCTCCCACGGGACACCTCACAAGGCTGTAAGTCCAGTCACAGGGAAGTGGTGCCCTCTTCTGGCCTCCATGGGCATCACACATAAGGTGTCTGACACGTTAAGGCAAAACATACATTAAAAGTTAAGTTTAAAGCCGGGCGGTGGTGGCGCACACCTTTAACCCCAGCACTTGGGAGGCAGAGGCAGGCAGATTTCTGAGTTTGAGGCCAGCCTGGTCTACAGAGTGAGTTCCAGGACAGCCAGGGCTACACAGAGAGACCCTGTCTCAAAACCAAAACCAAAAAAAACCAAAAACAATTAAATTTAAAGACGTGGCTATGAATGAGTATGAAACCAAAGTGGAGGTGAGGGGAATTGCTTTAGACAATATTGAGTCAAAAGGTTTATTTTAGACCAGTTTAGCTGACATTGCTCTGCTAGGACATTATAGAAAAATTAAGAAGGCGTTTGTGTTATGGAGGGAGACTGGGAAGGACTGGTAGGGTTATGGTGGCAGTGAGTGCCAGGATGGGAAGCAGACGTGGAAGTAATGAATCAGGCCTACGCTGTGCCTGTTGTGTTGCCAGGGCTCTGCAGTATCCATTCATGCTATACTTTCTGCCTGCAGAGAATATCTCTTCAATGCTATTGAAACAATGCCTTGTGTGAAGAAGAAGGCTGACTGGGCCTTGCGCTGGATTGGGGACAAAGAGGCTACGTATGGTGAGGACCCTTTCCTTTTTCCTCCTCAAGCCCAGGCTTGATTGTCCAAGTAATGTCACTGGATTATTGGCCTGTGCTGAGAATACCGAGGCCTCACCGGGAACGTTTTCGTGTTGACTCTTGCTAGGAGAACGCGTTGTGGCCTTTGCCGCCGTAGAAGGAATCTTCTTTTCCGGTTCTTTTGCATCGATATTCTGGCTCAAGAAACGGGGGCTGATGCCGGGCCTTACATTTTCCAATGAGCTTATTAGCAGAGACGAGGTGAGTCTGAAGTAGCTTTCTAACCTGGGGCTCTTAGATACACATCTACTGATGGGGACCTGAGAAGTGAGGTGTGGCCACTTTCAAAAGGGATTGTAATGTGTGAACCTTTGCCTGCAAAGGACAAAGGGGAGGAGGATGACCTCGGGACCGGGTGGTTTTGAGCTGTAATGTAGGTGCTGGGACCTGAACCTGGGTCCTCTGCAAAAGCAGCAAATGTCCCTTGTAACTGTTGAGCCATTCCAAGTCTTGGGGATCCAGCCTAGGCTTTCATACTTGCTAGGCAAGTATTCCGCCACATTCCTAGCCCTGTATCCATATTTAATGTAGGAATCCATACAATCCTCAGCAAAGGATAAGATACCTTAAGTAACTTATTAAACCACTGACTTCCTAGTACATATATTCCTGTTATCCCGTAGACTCGAGTGTACAAACTGAAAGTTCTTAGTAGAGCCTGTGGCTGTGAAGAAACCTCTGGGTATCAGAAGGGAAGGGCCCCGGCCCTGTGTAATAATAGGTGTCAGGCAGCCTTGAGTTGGGCTAGCCTATTCCTCGCTTTCATAATTGGCCGTGAAATACATGGTTTATTTCCCTCACCTGCATTGTTGGATTTTGTGGCTGGCTTGGAACAATGTGGGCCGAACTGGCCTCAAATTCATGGTGATCTTGTCTCTGGCTCCAGAATGCTAAGATTGCAGGTGTGTTACCACCACACCCGGGCTTAAATACCTTTCTCTGGATAGGTTAAGTGCTCTCTGTGTGGCCAGATAAGTCACAGGAGACTGAGGAGGGTGGATAAGTCATGCTTGTGAACAGTAGAGCCCCACGGTGACCTTGAACGACTCTCTCTTCTAGGGTTTACACTGTGACTTTGCCTGCCTGATGTTCAAGCACCTGGTACACAAGCCAGCAGAGCAGAGGGTCCGAGAGATAATCACCAACGCCGTTAGGATAGAGCAGGTGAGTGACTGCGTGCAGGTTGTCCTTGTCCTTGCTGCGGGGCGGGGGTGTCCTCGGGCTTCGGGGTGCTCAGCGCCCCTTTGCTTGCCCTCTAGGAGTTCCTCACGGAGGCCTTGCCCGTGAAGCTCATCGGGATGAACTGCACTTTGATGAAGCAGTACATTGAGTTTGTGGCCGACAGGCTTATGCTGGAGCTGGGTTTTAACAAGGTAAAGTGTTATTTATGGCCTCCACCCTCTGCTGTCTGTCGTCTTGTCTCTTTCTTCTTTCTTTCACTTGTTTTCAGCATTTATATATTGGTGTGACTTTTTCAGATTTTCAGAGTAGAAAATCCGTTTGACTTCATGGAAAATATCTCACTAGAAGGAAAGACAAACTTCTTTGAGAAGCGAGTAGGCGAGTATCAGAGGATGGGAGTCATGTCGAATTCGACAGAGAACTCTTTTACCTTGGATGCTGACTTCTAAGTAACTGATCGTGTGTTCTTCGCTGATTTTTGTCCCCTTGCCATTAAAAGAAACCAGCAAAAACAACCAACTGGCTACACCATGAATTGTCATTAAATTTGCTAAACAGGTGTCTAAAAAGCTGTGTAGCTACCTCAGTCCTGTTTGCCAGGCTGGTCACTAGAAGAAAGTATACTTCAAACAATGGGTACTTGGATCCTTAGGGAGATCCTGTCCTTGGCTTTTACAAGTAGTGTGGTCACCTTTGACCTCATCAAAGTACTAACAGCACTGGGCCAGGTTTTAGGAGCAGTGACCATCAAGCAAGCAGGTTTAAACATTTAGATGCTGTTTAGGGCTGTTTAAAGATGTCGGACTGCTTCCTGCAGGCATGCAGGGTCTACTTAACAAGTTTGTAAATAAAATTGGCACTTTGCACACACACACACATAGTGCTGTCAGGCGATTAAACTATACATTTTATGAGGTAGTACCTCTATGCTTTTTTTTTTTTTTTTTAATGCTCAGTATTATCTTGAAGTTTGCAAATGCTATGATGGTACAGTAAATTCTGACATTTGCCCTAATAGTGTCACTTTTTTTTTTTCTTCGAGACAGAGTTTCTCTGTATAGCCCTGGCTGTACGGAATTCACAAGTGAGTTTGAGCCCAGTGGTGGGTACACCCGTGGGACTCTTACAAACCAAAACAGGAAAAGCAAGTGTTCCCTGAGGTAGTTTACTGTGATCTAGCTTCCTCATGAACTGACATAACCCTGATCAGTTTCCTTGATTATTGTATAGATGTTTTTGTAATATGAAAAGCCTTTGTACCTTTTAAATTATTGTTACTTAAAATTAATAAACTCTTGAATTAACAGTCTTGAACTTTCATGGCATACAAGTATTAAATGATTTAACTAAAACCTTAATGTCAGTCCTTTGGGTAAAATGTACATCTCTTTATTTACATCCCAAATGCTCCCCTGCTTGGTCTGCCCCACCCCCACGGCCCACACAAGAGAATCCTTCCCCACCCCCAAGTTTACTTTTTGCTTTTTGTTACTTCTGGGGACTTTTTCCTCTTTTCTTACATAGAGCAGTGAGATAGATATGCTCTGGGCCTCTGTATGGAGTGGAGCCATGTCTAGCCCAGGCTAGCTTTAACCTTTTGTGTGTGTAGCACTTTAGGTTTCATTTGGGAGTGAGGGCAGGGGGCAGTGGTCACACAGAAGCCAGGATGACCTTGAATTCCTGGTTCTGCCTCTAGCTTCCAAATGTTAAGGTTTTTTTGTTATTTTTAGTCTGGTAGCCTTGGTTATAAGCCCCTTTCACAATTCAAAGTATCCATCTATAGGGCTTTCAAGTGGGCATCTAGCTCTGTTATCCTTCCTACTGGTATGTATCTGGGTTCAGGTTAGTTTCTGTCAAAGGGTTCCCTTGCCTCCCCATTTTTCTATATCTACTGTGGACTGAGATGCTGTCCAGCCTGCCATTCCTTGAGAGACAAGCCACTACTGTGTGCTAGGTTCACCTAACAGCCCTGTTGGGCTCTTCTGGGCTTTGCTTTGGTGCCATGACCCAGAAGTCTCTCCCAGGGGACTTTATCTTAACTTAGAACTGCTGATCGAGTGAATCTTGACAAAAGCTGAATTGCAAAGGGGAAAAGAAGGCGATGTTTTTCTACAATGGCTGGTGTGGAGTCGGTGTGGCTTCTGCCCCTGAGTGCTCTCAGCAAATCTATGCTGCCTAGCATGGGACCTTCAAGGCTGAGTGACAGATGCATAAGAAAAGGACTGAAGTCTGTCCAAGAGGAGTCTAGGGAGTACACTGCCTTTGAATCCCAATGGTATACATAATGACTAACAACTGGCTGGAAAGCCAGGTTGTGAGCGGACCCACTGGGAGAAGGACCTTCAAGAGGACCTATCGTCACAACACTTTTGCAGTGGACAGATACAGATCTTGCTTGTGCACTAGAGGAAGGGCCACCTGGATACTCATGGCCTTAACTGAGTTGATCTTGGTGCAAGTTAGGGAGCCCATGACTTTAATCAGCTCACCCTGTGAAATTTTAGGCATTTAGATGTGGAAAAGATGGACTTCCTGGCATAAAGTTCAAACTAAGGGCTTGCAGTGTGCATTGTTTTTTCCCCTTCTGACAAGCTTATATAAGGGTACATTTCGTGCATGGGAATAAATGGAGACCTTGTCTGTACTGAGGACAGGTCTGTGAAACCTTCCCCTCTCATCCCCTTTGCCACCAAGCATTGCTATGGTCATTAGGAGTATTTGCTTTTCCTGAGATGGAAACAAGATGATTTGCTAATGCCATTTGGCTAAGGGACTGCCTGTCTCTCTTACTGGGGAACAGTGGCCCTACTATTAGTCTGGAGCTCTTGATAATGGTTCTGTTTAGCAAGATGTTCCAAGCTTTGAATGTATGAGACAGGAGGATGTTGTATGACCTCTTTAGATAAGACAGTCACCAGTATAGATACCACCCTGCTGTCTGGGCATAAGACAGAATGCAGCTGTGTCTCCCTCCATAGCAGTGGGCAACCCAGATCTGCTTTGCTAACCTGTTAGGGTTGGCTTGGCAGTTTTCAGACAGAAGCAATGATTGACAAAGGAGTTAAATTTTATTTCTACGAGGTCATTTAGAATATGAAAGGGCCACAAGTGACCATGGGCTGCCTCAATGTGACAATGCAGGGAGCCAGTGTATTTTATGGGATGAAGTTTTTTTTTCCCCTTTGATGACTATTAGGCTATTTTGCATAAAGAAGCGGATTCATATGTAACATAGCTTCTGAGGGAGATTGTGCCCACTGAGTCCTAGAGTTGGGGCTTCAAAGACTCCAGTTTCCTCTTGGTGGGGGAAGGGACATTAAAAGAACTAGGGCTCTCCACACCTTCCTGGTTTCTGTGGTTCTGCTGGCCAGAGAAAGAGGCATGGAATGGTCTCTCCCAAGGAGTTTCTAGGGTACGTATTGGGACCTCTGGGGAATTAGAAGCAAGGCAGAACTCTGAGGAACACATGGATTGTCTTTCACTGGTCCTCCACCTCCATACCCACCCCTCTTTCATTTTGAGACAGGGTCTTTTTCACTGCGTAGCTCTCTTGGAAGTCCCTATGCAGATCAGGCTGGCGTTAGACTGATCTGCCTGCCTCTGCTTCCCGAGTGCTGGGATTAAAGGCATGTGCCACTACACCAATATTGAAGGACCTCTCTTGATTTCTTTCCTGCCTTCTTCTCTCAGCTCCTCTCTTAGACCTTCATTCTTCCATCCTTGGGTCTTCACCATGCAGACATGGGATTGCTGGGCCAAACAGCAGTGTTAGACCAGGGCTTGAAACCACTTCTTGGCCTGCTTCTACAGCTTATAGATGGCCACGAGGCTGCACCTGTTCTGGATGCTTATGCCACCTATGACAGACATCCCAGATCTCACTTTTGTAATCAGTATGTGGTTACATAGATGTCCTGCCAGGACAGAGAGGAGGCAGAGAGGTGGTGGACTCCTGGTCATTCCTCCAGAGAGGAGCTTGCCAGTGAGTGGGGCTACTGAGAGCAAAACCTGAGTGGATGGATGTCCGAAAGGGAAGAAAGTAGACTGGGCCAGAATCATTGTCTCTACAGTTTGCTAGAATGGTGCCCATTTCTTCCCACACTTTCAGAGTGGACCCAGCAATAAGGGGTGCCCCATAGGTGTGACCCAAACTGCACCCTAGTTCTGCTTTGCTCTCTTTATCTCCTGTTTTCCAATTCAAGAAATGGAACACTCCCCCTCAACCCCCCAGGCTAAGGTAACAAGCCTCACTAGCAGCTGCTATTCTACCTGTGGCCAGGAGAGGGAGCACCTGCCTTCCCATGCCCCTCACCAGGCGCCCAGCATCTATCTACAGGGTACCATCATCACCTCTGCCTGTCCCCACTCATGGCCAAGCTTCATGCCCTGCTTTTGCCCTCTTCTCGTCCAGAATGATCCATCTGTCCAGATACAGGGCAGATGCCACTATGTTGCGTGACCCCTCCCCACTCCCCTGCCACCATCACATTTCACAAGTACTGCCTGAGTCCAGGGCTTCTACCCACCCTGCCTGGAATCTCCCCGACCTGAGCCATTTCTCATCTTCTCTCCGTTTATCTGGGCTTCCTCTTTGGTTGTAAGCTTTCAACTGTTCAGGCCTCAACTTAGAGGTCACTAGGAACCTTCCCAGCCCTACCCCCTTTGTAACCTCTGAGCTTTTAAAACAGCTGCTGTGTCTGACACAGCATGAGGGTCACACTGTAGGGACCAGCTGAAGCTGTGAGCCTTAGTTGCAGGGATTGCAATAGCCGGCTTTCTCCTCTTGCACCTTGGGTTTTTCAGGGGCTGAGGCAAGGTCACAGAGCTCTCACTAAAGCAGTTTGTTCCATTTGCAGCTTTCTTGGGAATCAGGGCTTGTGCAGGTGTCCCTATGATGGGGGGGGGGGCGGACAAATGAGCTTTATGGAACTGCTGGCAAAGCATCATTTGGCGTCCCCAGGCTACTCCAGATTCCTGAGGCCTTGGGTTGCAGCTCCAGCTGCAGGCAGTTGTCCACCATCTCCAAACACTCAGCTTCTGGGCCCCAAGCACAAAAGCAACCTTACTATTCTGGCCCTTCAGTGATCCCCAACAAATTGACTGGCATGTAGAGGGAACTACTATTTTAAGTAGCTAAGTTGTTGGAGACACTGGAACAGAAAGCTTCCAGATCTTTGCTTCTGTGGACTTCAGGAGGTCCTCTTTAGTTAGGGAGAGTCAGCAGGAACATGTAAGAGGAGATGACTGTCACAGGAAAGACTGCGGAATCAATCAGCATTCCTGTGCTCCAGCATTGGGGGAGGGGTGGTGGTGGAGGATGTGTGTGTGTGTGTGTGTGTGTGTGTGTGTGTGTGTGTGTGTGTGTGTGTGTGTGTGTGTGTGTGTGTGGCAGGGAGAGGGAAGGGGAGGAGGTGTGCAAACTCATTGCTCAGGCTGGAGGGTGACGGCGTTGCGTGGTGGTGACTTTTTGGAACAGGGCCTGGACCTCACTATGTAGACCAGGCTGGCCCAGAACTCACAGAAACCCATCTATCTCTGCACCCTGAGAAATGGGATTAAAGGCCTGTGCCACCATGTCCAGCTGATGGTGACTTTTGAAAACTAGCTTGAGCACAGAGTGGAGTCACTGGGGCTGCTGTAGGACTTGGAAGGAAGTGGATGGTCTTTATGTTGATAAGTAGAAATCTGTACAAGAGGAAGGCTGGAACGCATGCGCCCAGGGAGCAGGGTGGACAGGGCCAGGTCTGAGGGGCCTGCAGTGCTCCCTAGATACATTTGTTGCTTTGGTAAAATACTCAGACAAAAAGCAATCTAAGAGAGAAATGGGTTTATTTCATTACAATTCCAGGTCACTGTCCATCACCGTGGGGAAGTCAAGGCAGGAACTTCACGTAGCTAACCACTTCACATCCAGTCGAGAGCAGAGAGAAACGAATGCATTTGCTCGCTTGTTTGTGCTCAGCTTCATTTCTCCATTCTTAGACAGATCAGGACTCCTTGCCTAGGAAATGGTGCCTGCCCATAGTGGGCGAGCTCTTCCCATATCACGTAACCTAATTGAGATAGTCCTCCACAGATGTAGACAATCTATCACTAAGATTCTCTTCCCAATCTGATTCCAGATTGTGTTAAATTTACAGTTAAAACTACCCATCGAGAAGATTGTACAGTGTATTCTGAGATCCTTCGGGCTCGACCACACCATCAGATTTTCATTTTATAGAAGTCACTGGCTTGTTGGTTTGTTTGTTTGTTTGTTTTTGTTTTTGTTTTTGTTTGTTTGTACGTTTTGTTGCTTGAGTTTTCAGGACAGGCTTTCTCTGTGTTGTCCTGGCTGGTCTGGAATTCAGAGAGCCATCTGTTCCTGTGCCACTAAGCCCAGCCTGTTTTGTTTTTGAGATAGGTTCTCATTCAGTCACATAGCTCAGGCAGTATTGAATTTACTGTGAAGCTGGCCATGACCTTGAATATCTGGTTTATGAGCGTTCGCCACCCTGCCTGATCTGTGTAGTGCAGAGGATTGGACTCAGGGCTTCAAACACCCTGATGTTTGATTACTCTACCACCTGAGCTGTATCCCCAGCTCACACGCTCATGGTTTCTGGAGACCAGCTGTGTGTCATCGGCCCCCCAACCCCAAGCTCTAACATCGCCTCCCGATGCTCTTGCTTTCTAGGTGCCTGCTTTATTCAATTTATTGTTTAATTGACAGTGAAAGACCCAGTGGCAGTTTTCATTGGTTCTGGTGACATTTTTGCTAGTTACCTGACACATGCCTTTCCTGCCCTTTTCTCCTTTTTATTCTTTTCTTCCTATGGCAGCTTTGTGTAGATTCATTCTGCTTGCCTTTTCTCTTTTCTGCCATCTTTTGTCTGAGGGTGGTGAATGAGGAGGGACCAGGACCTACCAAGTCCCATGGCACTCATGGTGTTAGGGCTGACAGAAACAAAGACTCCCCTTCCTCCCCTCCCTGCTCCTCCTGCTCCCCTTCCTCCTCTCCCCCTCCTGCTCTCCTTCCTCCCCTCCCTGCTCCTCCTGCTCCCCTTCCTCCCCTCCCCCTCCTGCTCTCCTTCCTCCCCTCCCTTCTCCTCCTGCTCCCCTTCCTCCCCTCCCCCTCCTGCTCTCCTTCCTCCCCTCCCTGCTCCTCCTGCTCCTCTTCCTCCCCTCCCTGTTCCTCCTGCTCTCCTTCCTCCCCTTCCCCTCCTGCTCTCCTTCCTCCCCTCCCCCTCCTGCTCCCCTTCCTCCCCTCCCTGCTCCTCCTGCTCTCCTTCCTCCCCTCCCCCTCCTGCTCTCCCTCCTCCCCTCCCTGCTCCTCCTGCTCCTCTTCCTCCCCTCCCCCTCCTGCTCTCCTTCCTCCCCTCCCTGCTCCTCCTGCTCTCCTTCCTCCCCTCCCCCTCCTGCTCCCCCTCCTCCCCTCCTTCCTCCTCCAGTCCCCCCACCTCCTGCTGCTCCTCCCCACTTCACTTCAGGCAGTCATGGTTTACCTGGGATATCTACTCTCTTGGCTTATTCTGCTTTAGTCAGGCTCACTGCTGTTATGAGCCTGTGTGTCCCTGATGCCAAAGGGACACTGGTGAGCAGCTGGGCTCTCTGATTGTTGCTTCCTCGCAGCCTTACTCCCTGTTTTCTGGCTTAGCAGCAGCCCTTGGACTTATGCTTGATTTGGGGTTTCTGTCTCTTTTGTGTCCCTTGGAGGAATTTATATCAAAGACAGTTCATATTCTGTTTGGCTTCCTCCCTCCTTCTTCTGGATGATTTTCTTTTTCTTTTTTTCTGGCTTACCAAGATATAATTGACATAAAACACATTGTGCCTGTTTAATGTTGCATTAGTTTAATATTGTATCCTTTTGTTGCTATAGTGAAACACCAGAGGCAGACTAACTTTAAAAAGAAAAGTTTACCTTTCAGCATGGCCCAGATCCCAAACCAACAGGAAGAAGGGATGACATTGAAGAATAGGAAGAGTGAGAAGCTGGGGGTGCCCACATTTCTCCCAAATGATCTAAGGACGCCCCCAAGCCACCCTGGATGGCAGTCCTTTGAGGACCTCACTCCCATCACACAAGCTTAGATGAATACTGCAAATATGTAGCATTTAATAAGTTCCTTTGCTCTAGAGTTCTGGGATTGAAACCTGGGCCTTCTGCATGACAGGCAAGCACTCTACCACTGAGCTAGACCCTCAGACTCTTACTGAATAAGTTTGATGTTTATGCCTACTCACAAGGCTGTCACAACCGAGCCAATGAGCATCTCTCCACTCCAGAGTTTCCCCAAAGATGTTGTCACCTGTGCATATACCGTTATCTCTGCTTCTGTTTGCAAGTGTCCCCTGGGCTGTTGCCTGTCACACAGATTAGAGATTAGTTTGCATTTTGTAGACCCTTAAAAAAAGTTTTATTTATTTATTTATTCTTTTTAGGTTTTTCAAGACAGGGTTTCTCTGTGTAGCCCTGGCTGTCCTGGAATTCACTTTATGTAGACCAGGCTGGCCTTGAACTCAGATCTCTCAGCCTCTGCCTCCAGAGTACTGGTATTAAAGGTGTGCATATCATCACCCTGCTAATTATTTTTATTATGTTTGTGTCTTAGTCAGGGTTTCTATTCCTGGACAAAATATCATGACCAAGAAGCAAGTTGGGGAGGAAAGGGTTTATTCAGCTTACACTTCCACACTGCTGTTCATCACCAAAGGAAGTCAGGACTTGAACTCAACCAGGTCAGGAAGCAGGAGCTGATGTAGAGGCCATGGAGGGCCTCTCCACTTGATCACTAATTGAGAAAATGTCCCACAGCTGGATCTCATGGAGGCATTTCTCCAACTGAAGCTCCTTTCTCTATGATAACTCCAGCCTGTGTCAAGTTGACACACACACTCTCTATCTCTCTCTCTCTCACACACACACACACACACACACACACACACACACACACACACACACACACACACACACACACACACACAAACCCAGCCAGTACAGTTTGTGCATATGAATATGTGTCCATGACTTCAGGTACCTGTGGAGTACAGGTGCCTGTGGAGGTCAGAAAGTGTTGGATCCCTTGGAGCTGGAGTTATAGACAGTTAGTGAGCTGTCCTGAGATGATGTGGATGCTTGGGATAGAACTTGGGTCTTCTGCAAGAGTTGTATGTGCTAAGTGCTGAGCCAGCTCTCCAGTCCCAAGAGTAGATTCTTAGGGTATGTCTTCTCTCAGGCCTCCCCCAGGTTGGTGCAAGTGCCCTGAAGTCCACCAGCTGCTGTGTGTAGCTGGATCATTCTTTCACCCTGTTGCAGATCCTTGAATAATGTACCCAGGTGCTTTTGGGCCTTCCTCCACTGTGGGAGGACACTCAGCTGCTTCTTGGCTGCTCTGATAATACAGCTGTGAGCACGTGTGGGTTTTCTTTCTCTTGAGTGTGTCCGTGCGAGTGTCACGACTAGCTCATGTGGTCAGCACGTGTAGAATTGCACCATTTTTACCTGCCCAAGGGCACATAATGGCTGTGTGAGGGTTCCAGTGGCTTCACACCTGTGCCAACGATGATGTGGCAAGACTTGCATGTGACTTATCATAGTGGGTGGCTAGTGTGTTCTCTGGTGGTTTTCACTTAAGGTAGGTGGCAGTGAGCATCTTTTCCAAAGCTGGTTTTTCATAGTTATGCTGGCTGGTTTGAGACAAGCTAGAGATCAAGCTGTGGCCAGGCCTGTAGAGCATTTTCTTAAGTAGTGATTGATAGGGGAGGGCCCAGCCCATTGTGGGTGGTACCATCCTTGGGCCGGTGGTCCTGGGTTCTATAAGAAAGCAGGCTGAGCAAGCCATGGGAAGCAAGGCAGTAAGCAGCATCCCTCCATGGCCTCTGTGTTAGCTTATGTCTCCAGGTTCCTGCCCTGTTTGAGTTCCTGTCCTGACTTCTGTGATTTTTATTTATATGAGTGCACTGTAACTGTTCAGACACACAGCAGAAGAGGGCATCAGATTCCATTACAGATGTTTGTGAGCTACCATCTGGTTGCTGGGAATTGAATTTAGGACCTCTGGAAGAGCAGGCAGCGCTTTTAACTGCCGAGCCATCTCATCCCATACCATTACATTCTTAAATTCAATATGGTTCTCCTCAATATGGTTTTCCTGAAAAAACAAAAACAAAAAAACAAACCTCACCTGTCTGCATACTGGTCATCACAGTGTTTGGGGGTGGGATTTGAAAGCCAGACAGGGAGCCTGGCTTCCTCACTCCACACAGGCTGGGGGAGTTGAGGGTAGAGTTTGGAACACACGCCTCTGCTGGGCATCCCGTGAGGAGTGGCCCACTGCTCCCAGGATGCTGATGCTGAGGATGATGCTGTGGCAGTTAGGAACAGGGAGGACATGCTGAGGACCTTCCTCAGCGGTGCAGGCCCTGCGATGACTCGTCTGCTGACTCTTTAAAGTGCAGGGACCAGGAACCAGGTGAGCTGGGGAGCACCCTCTGGGCTAGGGGAGGAGTCTGAGTTACTACAGATGGAGGACCCTGGAGTCTTTGAGAAGATTGTCTCATTAGAGCATTAAGAGGAGCAACACCTACTGAACAGTTGACACAACAAGAGAGACTAAGATCAGACCATCAGTTTATTCTCTCATTGCCTGGCAGAATAACTTCAAGGAGGAACAATTTACATTGACTCACTGTTTCAGAGAGTTCAGGCTGTCACTGCTGGGACTGTGTGGCTGGGCAGCTTAGACTCCACCAAGGTTGGCCAGGAAGCAGCAGGTGTGATCCCTCCCTCCAGGAGTCACCCTATAGTGACTTAAGCCCTCCTGCTAGGCTCTGTAGCCTAATGTTTCCACAGCTGCCTGGGCCAAGTGAAAAAAACCGAAAACTCTGCTTAGGAAAGGAAATGTCTTTCTTGGCCCCAGCAGACCTTTCTTTCCAGATCTTGCAGTAGTGTATCTATGTTTGGATCACAGCCTTGGGGCTGATGAATGCTTAGGTCTTTGAAGCCTGTTTCAGGAGAGCAGCTTGTTCTGTGACCGGCTCATAAAACCACAGTAAAGAAGAAATGGTCATGTGGCTTTTTTGCTGCTCATTTTTGGGAACTATAAAGTAAAAGGAGGCTGGTAGCAGAGCTGAAAAACCGTGACTACCCAAGAGCTCTACGACCTCTCCAGGAACATGTCAGCATGCCCAACTGGTTTGGGGCCTGAGAGTTGACAGTTGTGATGCAAGCCATTGCCTGTGGCAGCCTCTGGACCAAACCCCTTGTACATACTGCAAGCTGTATGCTTTCTGCTTTACAGGACTCTGACTCATGACCTCGATTGAAAGGAGCGTTGCAACCCTACTAAAAAGCTCATGCCCTGGTGGTGCCAGACATTCCTCAACCACTACAGGGAGTGGCTCCTTAAGTGGTGGTGGAGGTCTGCTCCTTCAGTTCCAAGAAGCAAGTGTCAGTACTAGAAGTGAGCTTACCTGAGGCAGGGGCCTATAGGTTGCCTGGGTCTTTGCTTCCTCTCCTCTCACAGCAAAAGAAATCCTGGTCCTTAGAAAAGCTGTTCTAAGTCCCATTGCATGGAAGAACAACTAAGCCAAAGCCACTGTGTCTCTGTGAGCTGTGTGTCCCTGGATGATTATCAGTCTCAGGCCTCATTTCGTATCTGTCAAGTGGTATTACTAAAGCTTGCCCTTTGTCCCTAGGAGACTTTTGGGAGCTGTATCCTGTGATGGATGGTTTAAGCAAACAAAGGGCTATGCACCTGGTGTGGCATTACTAAATGTTCAGTGCACAGCGCCATGGTGTGGGAGTTCCCTGAGGGTCTGGGGTGGGGCCAGCTAAATAGAGCTGTTCCCAGTTAGCTGAACCACCCTTTAGATTCCAGGCAGCTAACACAGGAAGCAGGGAGGGGGTGGGGCTAAATTCCTGCCAGCCTGCCAGCTACACAAAGAAAGGTCCCTTCCCCATAAGAGTCTGGAAGTCTTCAATTCAGCTAGACTGCTCATTTTGAAAATGCAGATATGCCCCAATGTCGAGCGCGCCCCCAACTCGCCAGCAAGAACGACGCCACAGCAGGATCCTTCTGCACACGTTTATTCAGTCCTGTTTCTTCTTGTTTATATCTCCCCTGTTTATATCTCTCCCTTGTTTATATCTCCCCCCGAACCCTGGGCCTCTCACTCCTTTTATACTCTCTCTCATCCACGCACCGCAGGCCACACCCCCTCGCCAGTCACGAGGCTTCAGCTAATCAGGGCAGCAGGGACAAATCTCCACCAAATTGGATTCACCTGTATCCTGGTACACCTGCGCAGCACTCAAGATGTTTGTGTCTTATATGAGGAAGTCAGGTGCAAGTCATATGACTTAGCTGCAGTCCCTGGCGCCTTTGGGACTGCCGCCACACCCGCTCCCCACAATTCCCCCTTTTTTCTTTTTTGGCAGAGAGAATGTCTGTAGATAGCCCCCAGCAGCCATGTCCCTTACCCGTCCTTGGGTGACAAACAGCATTGGTTTGATCCCTGTCTTAGGTTGGTGACATGCCCAGGGAGTCTTATCACTGACTACCTCTCTATCATGCCAAGCCACACCTGGGGAGATTGTGTTTTGCTTGTGGCAGGTGCATCAAAAGGCCAGGATGTTAATTAACCTATGGCCAGATCTTAATTGCTGCAAGCAAGCCTCATGGGTGAAGGTAGAGGTCTGATCCCCAGTGTGCAAGCATAGGGGCCCTACACAAAACCATCCCTTAGGCTCATCACCCAGAGAGGTCTTGGCCAGCTCCCGTGTCGTTTTTCCTGAGGGAAGGGAACTAGGACACTGAACCTTCATGCAATCAGACATACCTTCCACAGGATGCCAACAGCAAGCTATCCTCTGTGCAGTGCTTAGCCTCGCACCCCACGGCATATCGCAGCATAATTTCTTTTAGAGCGGCAAACCGAATCTGAGGAGATTGTCCCGCCTCCACTGCAGCAAAAGCCTACGCTACCATGGCGAAAGTGCGGGCCGCACACTCTGCACCTAACACATGTGCCAAACACAAAACACACACACTATAACAAGCATACATCCCAGGGCTCTCATCCCCGCTCATCTTCCCTGAAGCAAGGGATAGATGGCCAGCGGGGCTATCTCTTTAAGGGGAATTCAGGGATCAAAAAGCATGGAAAAATTTGAATGTCATGTCGAGCTGGTATCGGCTTCTGGAATACCGAAAGGATCTCTCATCTTGGCTCCATCCTTTGTGCTTGTGGAACCATCCACCACATCCACAGGGGCAACTGGATCAGGAGCCTCATTCTTGCAGCGTCTCACCAATCTCTCCGGCACCCAAAGAGGTTCCGTCTGGTCCTGTGGAAACACACAAACAGACCCTCTCGCCCATGTCAATACCGGATCTGGTCGATCCTCTCCAAATATCCAGACAGAAGGTCCACCTACAGGTGGATGCTGAGGAGGCATAGGGAGGCGGCACAAAAGCTAATTTGCCTTCCTCCTCCACCTCAGCTCTTTTGTTTTGTCCTTTCTGTCCACCTGATAACACTGTGTCTCCTTTCTTTTTCCTTTTTCTTTTTAAGCCCTTCTCTTCTTCCGACATACTTTCTTGTTGCTCTGTAAGGATTTTCTGACCTGTCTTGACTGCCTCTTGATTCAAACAGTAACAGAGTCCATATATCAGAACAAACAAGACCAAAACTATCAGACCTACCCACAAAGGGTCAATGGGAGAAAAAAGCATAACTACACAGCGAGGATCTATTGATCACTACACTGAGGTTATCATAGTTCCTTAACTTGTCCCCAAACCAGGAACCTTAACTTGTCCCAAAGCCAGGAACCTTTCGTTACCTTGTGCCTGCTTCCTGGCAACTTTATGCTCGCCTCTCTTTTATCCGAGGTCCTTCCCAAACTCCTGGGGTACTTTGTGCCTACTTCCTGGCAACTTTATGCTCACCTCTATTTTATCCGAGGTCCTTCCCAAACTCCTGGGGTTACTTTGTGCCTACTTCCTGGCAACTTTATGCTCACCTCTATTTTATCCGAGGTCCTTCCCAAACTCCTGGGGTCGCAAGTTTCACTCACCGTGAACTTACCCTGCTGGCAACCACTGACTGCTGAAAGTTCTGAACTCGGTGGGGGAGTCGGTTCCCTGTACGGGCCACCAATTGTCGCGTCTGCTCTCGACCAGCAAGAACGACACGACCACCAGTCCTTCTAACAGCAGCTTATTCAGTCTTCATCTTTCTTCTTTCTCTTCATCAGTACCGTTCCCCAGCTGAAGAGTTCTGAATCCACGCCGGATCCTTCTCAACAGTCTGTTTTACAGGAACTTTTATTAACCACTCCTTCCCCGTGATGCAGTTCTGAATCCTCCCTGTAGCAGGGGGTCTTCGCTCGTGCCTGAAGATGTTTCTTTTCCCGGGTTTCGGCACCAACTGTCGAGCGCGCCCCCAACTCGCCAGCAAGAACGACGCCACAGCAGGATCCTTCTGCACACGTTTATTCAGTCCTGTTTCTTCTTGTTTATATCTCCCCTGTTTATATCTCTCCCTTGTTTATATCTCCCCCCGAACCCTGGGCCTCTCACTCCTTTTATACTCTCTCTCATCCACGCACCGCAGGCCACACCCCCTCGCCAGTCACGAGGCTTCAGCTAATCAGGGCAGCAGGGACAAATCTCCACCAAATTGGATTCACCTGTATCCTGGTACACCTGCGCAGCACTCAAGATGTTTGTGTCTTATATGAGGAAGTCAGGTGCAAGTCATATGACTTAGCTGCAGTCCCTGGCGCCTTTGGGACTGCCGCCACACCCGCTCCCCACACCCCAACACGGTCACAGATTAGGGAAACATTGAGTGTGGTGTGAATTTAAAAGTGCACATGTGCTGGGCAGGATGATGTCCTCAGAAAGGCCAGGTGAATGCTGAGCACAGCACACAGCTGCTGGGCCTAGGCAGACAGACTTGCAGACACTCCAGCCTGCACCTCCCATCAACCTTATTTCCAGCTTGGGTTGGGAGTCACATCCAATCCGTATCAGCTCTACATGTTTTCCCTCTTAAGACTCACTTTGGTTCTCAACTCTCCTCAACAAAGATGTTTGCCACTCTTTATACCCATTTCCCTGAGCAATCCTCAGGTCTTTTAGAGGCAAAGGGCTATATTTATTGTAGTATTTGTTTTTTTAGTGTGTGTGTATGTGCATGTGTGCCTTTGGAACTGGAGCTAAAGATGGTTGTGAGTTACCATGTAGGTGCTAGAAACTGAATGTAAGTCTTCTGCAAGAACATTAAGTACACAGGGTGGTGGTGGAGCACACCTTTAATCTTAGCACTTGAAAGGCAGAGGCAGGCTGATCTCTGTGAGTTCAAGGCCAGCCTGCTTTATCAAGTGAGTTCCAGGACAACCAGGGCTACACAGTGGACTTCTATCTCAAAACAAAACAAAACAAAACAAAGCAAAACTTATTAGCTGGGCTGGCTGGGCAGTTGGTGGCATGTCCTTTTGATCCCAGCACCTGGGGGACAAAGAGGCCAGACTAACTACAGAGTAAGTTCCAGGACAGCATAGCTACACACACACACACACACACACACACACACACACACACACACACACACACACAAATCATTGTCTTAAAAAAACAAAGCCGCCGGGTGGTGGTGGTGCATGCCTTTAATTCTAGCACTTGGGAGGCAGAAGCAGGCGGATTTCTGAGTTCAAGGCCAGCCTGGTCTACAAAGTGAGTTCCAGGACAGCCACAACTACCCAGAGAAACCCTGTCTCGAAACAAACAAACAAAAAACAAAGCCAAAACTAAAACCAAAAAACCCAAAAACATTAAGTACTTTTAACTAATGAGCCATTTCCCCAGTCCTAAAATAACAACCAGTGCATTAGCCAGGAAGTAATATGTATTTCTTAACTACCTAATATGAAGATTGTGCTACTATTTCTCTCTCTCTCTCTCCTCTCTCTCTCTCTCTCTCTCTCTCTCTCTCTCTCTCTCTCTCTCTCTCTCCCTACCCCCCCCACAGGTATATGTGTGTAAAAGGAGAAAGGATTGTTTTGACTCATAGGTTCAGAAATCTTAGTTTGTGGTTGCTGGGCTCCAATGCTGTAGGCTAAAATTTCATATTGAGGGAGGGGCACTGTGGGATAAAACTGTTCACCTTTGGAAAGGCCCAAGGAAAAGTATGGACCTCAAAGATATGCCTCCAATAGCCCACACCCTTCAAATAAGTTGTCATGGTTAGTACTGTTAGCTGGACAGGTTCTAATCATAGAAGAGACATGTCTTTGGTCAGATGCATGAGTTTGTTTATATTAGGTTAACTGTGAGACTGTCCACTCTAAATGTGGGTGTTACCACTGTGGGTTGGATCCCTTACTGCACAAAAAGGAGAAAGCAAGCTGAGCACTGGTATACATTTTCATCTATTTCCGTGACCAGCTGCTTCATGTTCCTGCTGCCACACCATTCCCACCATGACAGACTGTATCTTCAAACTGTAAGTCAAAATAAACCCTTCATTCCTTGTTTTTGTTAGGTATTTTTATCACAGCAGTGTAAATAGTAACTGACCCATAGAGCCTGTCACCTAAGCTTCCATCACCTTCCAACAGTCTATCAAAGTACAAACCTGTCAATGAACTCAGTGAGAAGGTCAGAGTTTATGTGATCCCTGCACTTTCTAAATTTCACCTCTAAACTTTGCTGCCCTAGGGATCCAGCCTTCAGCACATAATCCTTGCGGGTGGTGGTGTTGGATCACTCCACATCTAAACTATAGCAGAATTTTGTTTTATTTCCCCTTCTAGAACTTGTTTCCCCTCTTTCCTTCTCCATCTTGCCCCATAAGATACTGTCCTCCCTAGTTCAGCCACTGGGGAAATAGTAGAAGGTAGAAATGTTTACAGTTCACTTGCTGTCTTATGGCTACAGAAGATGAGCTCTTAAGGCCACTTCATTCTCAGGCCTCCCTTAGTTCTGTTCCCATCTCTTCTCTTCAGCCCAGAGTGAGAAGAGCTTCACTTCCCTGATGCTTGTGATCCTGAAGGGAGGGCAGGGCAGGACTTCTCTGTTAATGGTTGGCTTTTCTTAGCCCAGCCCCTATTTTTTTTTTTTTTTTTTTTTTGAGACAGGGTTTCTCTGTCTAGCTCTGGCTTTCCTGGAACTCACTTTGTAGACCAGGCTGGTCTCGAACTCAGAAATCCTCCTGCCTCTGCCTCCCGAGTGCTGGGATTAAAGGTGTGCGCCACCACTCCTGGCTTTTTTTTTTCCAACCCTATTTTTGTGATAGTCCTCAGTCTCCTCCTTGAAAGGCCAGACCTTATACAACACTGACATCATTGATCAAACATCTGCTTTCTCCTAGGTTTTGTTTGTTTGTTTGTTTGAAGACAGGGTTTCTCTGTATAGCCCTGGCTGTCGTGGAACTCACTCTGTAGACCAGGCTGTCCTCAAACTCAGAAATACGCCTGCCTCTGCCTCCCAAGTACTGGAATTAAAGGCATGCACCACCACTGCATGGTTCTCCTAACTTTTTTTTTTTTCAAGACAGGGTTTCTCTGTATAGCCCTGGCTGTCCTGGAACTCACTTTGTAGACCAAGCTGACCTCGAACTCAGAAATCCACCTGCCTCTGCCTCCCAAGTGCTGGGATTAAAGGCATGTGCCACCACGCCCGGCTCTCCTAGCTTTTTTATGATATTTTTTCTTTCCTTCTTTGACTCTCCTTCCATACTAGGGATCTTCTGCATACAACTGCTCCACTAATGACCTTCACCACAGTATGTCCCTTTTGTTTCCCATTATTTTTTATTTTTTCATTTTTATTTTATTTTTTTACTTTTTCTTCCTGTGTTTGAAGGTGATGGCCTACAGTCCTTGGCTATCCATTCCTCTTTACTCATAAACATTAACATCCAGGCACTGGTTGGAGAGTTTTCCTCTTAGGCCACTGTGATGGTTTGTATATGCTTGGCCCAGAGAGTGGCACTATTTGGAGGTATGGCCTTGTTGAAGTAGGTGTGTCACTGTGGGTGTGGGTTTAAGACTCTCACCCTAGGTGCCTGGAAGCCAGTATTCTGCTAGCAGCCTTCAGATGAAGATGTAGAACTCTCAGCTCTGCCTGAACTATGCCTGCCTGGATGCTGCTCTGCTCCCACCTTGATGATGATGGACTGAACCTCTGAACCTGCAAGTCAGCCCCATTTAAATGTTGTCCTTTATAAAACGTGCCTTGGTCATGGTGTCTGTTCACAGCAGTAAAACCCTAAGACAGCCACTTACTGGTACTATTTTTTTTTTAAATTGGGGCATATGAAATATACAGAATGATTGGTTTCATTGTGACATCATTATACATGCATATAAAATGTTTTGATCATATTCATTCCCAAACCCTTCTGTCCCTCTCCTTCCATCCTCATCCTTCTTTTCTTTTCCAAATCAAATATTGCCATCATTGTATTGAAAGATAATTGATATCTTATATGAATGCTTAATGAAATATTTAGAATAAAAATATGACTGGGTTTACTTCACAATAATATGGGGAGACGGGAACAGAAAAGAGGATTGTCAGCAGTCCTCGTGGAGGGGTGGACAGTGAAAAGAGTGCATGGTAGAGCTGTGGGGCCCTTTTCTCGTACCTCTACTTACAACCCCCTGTCTCAGTTCCTGCCTGGGTGAGGACTTGGGAAAAGTCCTAACAGCACTGAGAGGCACCATGGGCGGCTGCAGCAAGCTCCCAGGCTGCTGGTTGATAGTTTTAAAATTTGAGGGAAATGCTTCAACATCTGTCAGTCAAAGATACTCAGGAGCAATTGCTTGGGGTTTTAGAAGACCCAAGACCTGCTTTTGCATACATTCAATGTGTTATTAATACCAAATTACCTTTTTTTTAAAAAAAATATTTATTTATTTATTTATTTATTTTATGCATATGAGCACACTGTAGCTGGACAGATGGTTATGAGTCATCATGTGGTTGCTGAGAATTGAACTCAGGACCTCTGCTCACTCTGGCCTGCTTGCTCCAGCCCAAAGATGTATTTATTTATTATATATAAGTACACTGTAATTGTCTTCAGACACACCAGAAGAGGGCATCAGATCTCATTACAGATGGTTGTGAGCCACCATGCAGTTGCTGGGATTTGAACTCAGGACTTTCGGAGGAGTCGTCCGTGCTCTTATCTGCTGAGCCATCTTACCAGCCCCCATATTACCTTTCTTATGTATGAGATTTTGATAGCTTCTGGCTTCTCTGTAGTCCCCCATAGTACACTTCAACCTCAAGATGTTTCCATCCTGGTGTTACAGCTCAGTGGGGTGTCTTAGGGCCATTGAAACTGGCCCAGAGAGATGAGACTTCTCAGCAAAGAAGGCAGCTGTGGCATCAGTGAGGAGACGGCAGATCTGCAAAGCAGTGGGTGTTGCAGGGCGCTAGGTCAGCTTGTCTATGGTGTAGGTGCTGGAGGCTGGCTTCAGGGCACGCTCGTACCCTTGCCAAGAGAAGTCACTTTTTGTTGGAACTAGAGAACAGAGGTGCTCTGTGATGCATCATGTGCGAGGCCTCTGTACAGGAGGGATGAGAGCTAGGGCTGTCCTTAGTGGAGTGTAACCTTTGCAGGCACACAAGGAACCATGCTTAGGAAGGCCTGAGCTCACTTAATTCTTGTCTATCACCATCTTTCATGTTTGTGGTACATGTGTGACACATGCGTGTTCTTAACCACTGAGCCATCTCTCCAGGGCTTTGATGTTCTTAATGCCTGAGCAAGTGGACTTGCATTTTCATTAGATGCTGGACAGCTTTTTTGCCTGAGTAAGTTTGGTTATGCAGTGGATCCTGAGGTGGGGGGGGGGGTCTGTCTTGACTTGTCATCTTCATTGCTAAGGTATTTGTGATACAAGTTGTGCCACCCACTTGCAGTCCCAAACCCATACTCTGGCATCTTAAAGAGAAAAAGAAAATCCTTAGCCAGAAGAGAGTATCAAGCTAGGCTTCAGGACTCTCAGGCTTGAGATCCAATGTTGCTAGCAATAATAGTGATGAATCCCCAGGCAACCATTCTGCCTTTTTGGCCTCAATTTCTTCACCTGACAAATGGACAGGCTAATACTAGACCCACTTGCCTCACAGAATTGCTATACACTCCTTAGAATAGGGACTCAGGGTCTCCCTTCTGTATCTTGCATTGCATCCAGCCCCAGTACCCTGAGTTTGATCATAGCATCTACTCATTGATGACTAAGCAGGAGCTAATGGAGAAAGTGACTCCAAAAGGATAACAAAAGATGATTGGCATTGCTCCATTGTAACGGAGTCTGAGTGGCAGCTTCTTCGCCTGGGTAAGTTTGGTGCTCTGGCCTTCCACAGAGACACAGGACAGCCTGCTCACACTGGGCACAAGGCCACCTGTGGGTATGTGGACACCAAAATGTGTGTCTCACAAAAACACATAAGCAGTCTTCTTTTAAGGTCACAGTTCCACTTCAAAGGTCTGCCTTGTGGACAGTGACACAACTGCTGTCATGTTGATCGTCTCTTGAAAGGCATCCCCCAGTGCCGGAAGTGAATTAGGTTCTTATCCATGTTGCAGCTTTCTTTACTTTAAAATTTTATCTCCTAAGCTGGGTAGTGTTGGCACATGCCTTTAATCCCAGCACTCAGGAGGCAGAGGCAGGTGGATCTCTGTGAATTCGAGGCCAGCCTGATCTACAGACCAAGTTCCAGAATAGTAGCACCACATTAAAATCCCTTTCTCAGAAAAAAAAGAAAAAAGAAAAAAAAAACTTCCTTAGGTGTTTGTATAGATTTTTGTACATGTATATGCATGTTCATGTTTGAGTGTGGGCACATGTGTGGCCTGCTGCACCTGTGGAGGACAGAGGACAAGCCCAGGTGTTAGTCTTGTTCCACTATGTTTATGACAAGGTTTCTTGTTCCCTTCTGTGTATACCAGGCTAGCTGGCCGGCAAGCTTGGAGGGGGTGTCTCCTGTCTCTGATTCCCATCTCTCCATAGATGTGCTGCAATTACAGATATGTACCATCATACTGGGCTTTACTGGGTTCTGAGGATCCGAACTCCGGTCCTCTCAGCCTCTTTCACTGTTTTATGTTTTGTTTTGTTTTGTTTGTTGTTTTTTGTTTTGTTTTGTTTTGTTTTTTGACACTGACCCCATATGTTATTGCATGGTAGATTGGACTACATTCCATTAATGTGTTCATTAGGTAATTAGGGTTGGTTCTGCTTTGGGCTGGTTATGAATCATGTCCTTTGAGCATTCATGTGCGGGTTGTGTGCTGTGTGGACACATTTTCACTTATTGCTTATGGCTGTGAGATTTTTTTCACTAGGACACCATACATGGTGGGTGTCATGGGTCAGCTATGAATCCCCCTGGGCTCGGGTTTCTTGTTGTGTCTTGTGTAAAACACATATGTGGAAGATAAGCCATGTATGCTGTCTGTCTGTCTGCCTGCCTGTCTGTCTGTCTGTCGAACTGGTAGGGAGAGTGTGCTACCAGAAAAGCAGAGCAAATGAGAACAACGAAGCCCCTGTCGGAAGGATTGCTTGCAGGAGAGGAGTGATGAGTTGGTGAACTGTGTGTGTGTGTGTGTGTGTGTGTGTGTGTGTGTGTGTGTGTGTGTGCGCGCGCGCATATGTGGCAGTGTGTGTGCCCTTGCAGATACACTGGAAGCCAGAAGAGAATGTTGGCTGTGTCTTTCACTGCTGTCTGTGACTCCTAGGATCTGCCTGTCGCTGTCCCCTAATACTGTCAGTGCAGGCACATACAGCCACGCCCAGTTGGTTTTTTTTTTGTTTGTTTGTTTTTTTGTTTTTTTGTTTTTTCTTTGTGAATGCCGGGGATGTGAACTCAGGTTCTCATGCTTGAATAGGAAGCTGCCTTACATGCTGAGCTTCTTTCCCCTCCCCCACCTCTTCCCCAGACAGGATTTCATGTAGCCCAGGCTAGCCTCAGAATCACTCTGAGCTGAGAATGACACTGAACTTTCTGACTTCGCAGTCTCTACGTCTCGAACGCTGGAGTATCAGGTGTGTACCGCCGCACCTGGCGCACGCAGTGCCAAGGGATCAAAGCCAAGGTTCGGCAAGCCGTCTGCCAACTGTGCCACAGCTTCAGGCTCTCCCAGCTTTCTTTGCTGAGGCGAGACACAGGCGAACAGTGTATAAGGCTGCCAGGGCTCAGGCCTCAGATTGGCACAGCCTGACTTGGGAAGTCAACATGGAATCGTGCCATCTGACTCACCGAGCAGGGCTTACCTTCTGATTGTCCCATGGCCCTGCTCCAGCAGCAGCCTGGAACTCCTGCCTCTGCATCTATTAATTATGCAGCCGCTGCAGCTGCCAGGGACCTCACCCAGAACTGAGAAGATACACCTGCCCCATCTTTTTATAGCGCATCCTTTGTGTCAGGATGATGGACACTTTCTGGTAGGAAGGATCCTAATTTGGCCAGATGGTTGAGATTGCTCAAACACCGCTTGGCAGAACAGGAAGGGAAGTCACTGTTGAGTCAGACACATTCAATCCAAACTGTACAACTGTCACTCACTAGGAGGAACATAACCTTCCAAGTCACCCCTCCCTCTGAGCCCTGTCCCTCATATCTTTGGAATAAAGATAGTGATTATGTAGGACTGTTGTGACAATCAGATAATGACCACTATGTGCCTGTGGATAGGTGGCAGTTGCTAGGTGGTAGCTCTTGTGACAGCGATACCTGGTGGCCTATTCCAATGCCTGGCTCTACTTTCTCAGTGACAACCTGTGGGTGGAAAGCAGAGAGCAAGGAGGCCAGGCTGCTTTCCCTCATGGTGTGTCTCATGTACAAGTGGTCCTTCTCCGTGGTGACATGAACTAATGATTTTCTCATATATATTCCCTTTATTTTACATGCATTTATGGTTTTTTCATATATATGTTCCCTTTATTTTACATGCTTTGGTGTTTTGCCTGTGTGTATATGTCTGTGAGGGTGTTAAGAATTCCTGGAACTGGAATTGCAGACAGATGTGAATGCTGGGAATCGAACCTGGGTCCTCTGGAAAAATAGCCAGTGCTCTTAAATGCTGAGCCATCTCTCCAGCTCCCAGACTTGGGTTTCTGTCTGAAGGGACTCTATATTTTAACTTGATGAGTCTTAGCAAGTCTTTTTTTGTATGTCTGTGTATTCAAGTGTGTGCTTGTGCAGGTGCACATATGTGTGACTCTCAGAAAGACCTCAGATGTCATGTCATTCTTGAGGTTTCTAGCCTTGCTCCACCCCACCCTTCCCTTCCCTTCCCTTCCCTTCCCTTCCCTTCCCTTCCCTTCCCTTCCCTTCCCTTCCCTTCCCTTCCCTTCCCTTCCTTTTCTCCTTCCTTTCTTCCTTCTCTCCCTTCTCAGCTCTTTCTCCATCTCTTGTTCTTTCCCTCCCCTCCCCTCCCTCCCTCCCTCCCTCTGTCAGGGTCTCTTACTGGCCTATAACTTACCAAGTAGGCTAGTCTTGCTGGCCTTCAAGCCTCAGAGATCTGTCATTGCTTCCTCCATGCTAGGATTACAGGTGTGAGACACATTGCTGCTGTAGCCTCTTCCTCCTCCTCCTCTTCTTCTTCCTCCTCTTCCTCCTCCTAATGTGAGTTCAGGGGATTGAATTCAGGTCCAGTAAGCACTTCACTGTATCTTCAGCTGAGGGTTCAGTACGCTTTATTGAAGGTAAGAAACACATTAAAGCTTTTACAAAGTATTATCTCCATTCTGGTCCATTGGGTGGCTTTCTTACCCAGCCCAGGCCTACCAGCCTGGGGATGTCACTGTCCACAAGGGTGTGAGCCATCCTATATTAATTAGCAATTAAGAAAAGAACACACAGGCTAATCTAATCTGGCTAGCTCTTCAGTTGAGGTCCCTTCTTCCCAGGTGACTCTATGGGAGGTATGTGGGAATACTTTTAAATTGTAACCATTTTCAGTATGTTTGTACAGTCCCCTCTGATGATGAGGACATTGCTTGGATGCTCTCTGTAGTGATGGGCCCTCTAATTTGCCCTCAGGAGAACCCTGTGAGGTAGGTATAATTATGCTGGTGTACAAGTGCAGGGGCAGGTTTGGAAGTCATTCAATAGGCTGGGTGACTGACACATCACTGAAGCTGAAACTCTCTAGGCCACTCAGTGGCTCCCACAGCCTGCAACCACTGCTCTAAGCAAACCCCTGATGGGAATTTAGACCTGTGCAATACGATACTCTACCACTTTAAACTGTCTTGGGTAGTTCTGTGCTGAGCTATTCCCCCATTCTGTTGGCTGCCCTCTCTCCTTTTTGAAGATCTATTTATCATTTATGTAGTGTTCTGCCTGTACGTATGCCTGCAGGCCAGAGGAGGGCACTAGATCTCATTATAGATGGGTATGAGCCATCATGTAGTTGCTGGGAATTGAACTCAGGACCTCTGGAAGAGCAGCCACTGCTCTCAACCTCTGAGCCATTTCTCCAGGCCCCTGTTGGCTTCCTTTTGATGTTTAAATCTACATTCTGGAGTTGTATGGGAAGGTCAGTCAGTAAACTTGGTTTTAAGCATAGTTTTCACATCTGGAATGAGAGCCACCCTGCCCAGGGAGGGCAGCATCCTCACCACACCCAGTTTAGGATGGAGCAGCTCTGAAGATCACAAAGTTTGTATTCTGGTTTACAGTTTTCAGCCTTTTTTGCTTCACTCTTGATTCATTTGAAGTTCAAATTTGTTCAGATTTTTTCTTTTTCTTTTTCGAGATAGGGTTTCTCTGTATAGTCCTGGCTGTCCTGGAACTCACTCTGTAGACCAGGCTGGCCTCAAACTCAGAAATCCGCCTGCCTCTGCCACCCAAGTGCTGGGTCTAAAGGCGTGTGCCACCACTGCCCAGTGCTTGTTCAGTTTTTAAAGTCAGTAAATGACACACAAGCTCGGAACTGAAAGAGTCATTCATTCATTCATTCATTCATTCAGTCAGTCAGTCAGTGGCCAGTGATGTGCTGCTTTGTGTTGCCGTCCAGTCTATAGAGATGACCCTGCTTGACCCCTGACCAAATCTACAGATGGAAAGATGATGTAATGTGGAAATAAAAAGGAACTATGAGGACTGGAGAGATGCTCAGCAGTTAAGAGCACTGACTGCTCTTTGAAAAGTCCTGAGTTCAATTCCCGGCAGCCACATAGTGGCTCACAACCATCCGTAATGAGATCTGATGCCCTCTTCTAGGGTGTCTGAGGACAGCTACAGTGTACCTACATTAAATAAATAAATAAATAAATAAATAAATCTTTTTTTTTAAAAGGAACTATGATCAATGCAGGCAGAGGCCACTGGAGCAGAGCAGGGTGTACCTGCATTTCCAGCATGACCTAGAATGTGAACTTTAGTCACCTATACCCTTTGGCCACAGGCACTGGAACAACCAGGACACTGAACAGGTTCGTTGTACTCAGGGGCTGTGAAGCTTATCAAGAAACCATTTCCTGGGGCTGGAAGGATGGCTCAGTAGTCAAGAGCACTTGCTACTCTTGCCAAGAACCGGAGTTTGATTCCCATCACCAGCATGGTGGCTCACAGCTGCCTGGGACTGCAGCTTCAGTGGATCCAAAGCCCTCTTCTGATGTCAAAGGGCACCAGACATATGCACAGGTCACACACACACACACACACACACACACACACACACACACACACACACACACAGCACATATTTAGGTGATACACACATACAGGTATCCATATATGCAGACAAAATACCCATATACACACAAAAAAATAAATCTAATTTTTTATTGAAAGTTTGTTCCATGAACATTTCTCTCCCAAGCACGTTTGTCCATTCACCTTTTACTAGCCACATAGCTCTTTTCTTCCCATATGAGTGCCCATCCTCCCCACCTTCCTTAGAACATGGATTCAGAGCTATTATAATCTACCTCTCAACTTGCAGTTCCTAATACACTTAAGAAAAACCCTCTTCTGAGTTAGTATCGACTGAACTACAAAGGCAGCTCTAACATCTATTGATCAGAGTTGGGGATCCAGCCTACCTGGGGAGCTATCAATGGTGCCCCAGAGGAGGAAACATCTTGGCTAAATCCTACAGGATGAGTCACAATGTCAGTGTGTTGATGGGTGAGCAACTGTAGAGGAAGTACCCAGAGGGACAGAGCCTCAACATAGGCAGGACTCAGATAGGGCATGGAGTGTGCTGGGGACAGGAGTAAGTAGAAAATACCATCTCGTGCTTCTGGAAACAGAGGAAGGTGACTGGGAGGGGACAGGAGGCCACCAAGAGCTCGTATATAGATGCTCAACTTCTTCTGGAGATTTGTGGCAGGAGCACAATGCAGGCCTAGAGAACATCCTGTTTATGGAGGTGAAGTCAAGCCGGAAGATGAAAAGCTAAAAGGACCGATTTCAACGGAGAAGTCAGTGATGTCACAGGGGCTGGAGAGATGGCTCAGTGGTTAAGAGCACTGATTACTCTTCCAGAGGTCCTGAGTTCAATTCCCAGAAACCACATGGTGGCTCACAACCATCTGTAATGGGATCCGGCGCCCCTTTCTGGTGTGTCTGAAGTCAGCAATAGTGTACTCATATACATAAAACGAATAAAAAGAAAGAGAAAGAAGGTGGACCAAAGGTGTTCAGAGCATGAGGGACAGGATCTGGAGGAGCATGTGCAAGGGGCACGAGGGACCAACAGGCAGTGGGAACCAGGAATTGAGAATTATCTGAAGAATGGTCTGTACAGACAGACAGGTGGCCCAGTAGGACTGAGGAAATTCTATCAGGTTTCGGAGAAAAAAGACCTTGGAGAGCTCAGATTTCTGTAGGAAGATGGAAACAGGTGGGCAGGTCAAAATAGACTGCCAGTCCCTGAATAGAAAATACTTAAAGTGGAAAAAGAGGAGGGAAGAGGAATGGGGAGGGCAGAGGGCGGAGGGCAGGGGGAAAGCTTTCTATATACGTTTGGTCAAGTCTGAGCATGTGAAAGACCATGCTGGAGAGAGGGAAAGACTGAGCAGAAGCAAGATTGGTCAGACAAAACGCCCAGGCTGCAGTTGGTGGCCCTGAGCTGAGCCAGGATGGCCCAGGGCACACCACACAGGAGGGGAGTGGGCAGGCCTACAGGATGCTCGTGACTCTTTCAGGTGTTGAGCTGAGTGTGAGGGAGGGAGGTGGCACAGACACCAGCCAGGGCATGTGAGAGGAAGGTGAGATTGAGGTGGCTCTGGGTGTAGATAAGAGAGGAACCAAGGCAGCCAGGCTAGGAACTGCAATCCAGATCCCTTGTAGCTGTGTGTATTCCTCTTGCAGGCCGTTCTGGGTGTGGAGGCAGAGACAGAAGCCTGCAGGGTTAGCTTGTACTCATGGTCACATGATAAGCAAGACACAAAGATAAGAAATATTACCAAACTTGTGGTATCCTTGCTCCTGACAGGCAGTGTTCTAAATCTTTTGTCTTTTCTTTTCTTCAAACAGATCTTACATAACCCATGTTGGGCTTGAATTCAAATTCCCTATGCAGTTGTGGATGGCCTTGATCTCCTCATCTTCCATCTCTGCCTCCTAAATGCTTGGATTATAGGCATGGACCACCACTACCACACATGACTCATGATTTTACACACACACACACACACACACACACACACACACAATCTTTATGTGTATGGGTGTTTGATGTGTGTGCCTGGTGCTTATGGAGGTCAGTAGGGTGTACTGAATCCCTTGAAAATGGAACTATGGATGGTTGTGAGTCACCATGTGGATGCTGGGAAATGAACCCAGGTCGTCTGTCAGAGCAATCAGTGCTCTTCAATGCTGAGCCACCTCTTCTTTCCTGATTCTAAATATTTTAAACAAATACCCATTTAGTTTATAGAGGAATGGATACAGAAAATGTGGTACACTTACACAATGGAGTACTACTCAGCTATTAAAAACAATGAATTCATGAAATTCTTAGGCAAATGGATGGAACTAGAAAATATCATCCTGAGGGAGGTAACTCAATCACAAAAGAACACACATGTTTTGTACTCACTGATAAGTGGATATTAGCCCAGAAGCTTGGAATACCCCAGATACAATTCACAGTCCACCTGAAGCTCAAGAAGAAAGAAGACCAAAGTGTGGATACTTCGGTCCTTCTTAGAAGGGGGAACAAAATACCCATGGGAGAAGATATAAAGTGCTGAGCAGAGACCAAAGCAAAGGCCATCCAGAGACTGCCCCACCTGGGGATCCATCCTACATACAGTCACCAAACCCAGACACTATTGTGGATGCCATCAAGTGTTTGCTGACATGAGCCTGCTATAGCTGTCTTTTGAGAGGCTCTGCCAGTGCCTGACAAATATAGAGGAGGATGCTTGCAGCCATCTATTGGACTGAGCACAGGGTCCCCAATGGAGGAGCTAGAGAAAAGACTGAAGGACCTGAAAGGGTTTGCAGCCCCATAGGAGGAACAGCAATATGAACCAACCAGTACCCCCAGAGCTCCCAGGGACTAAACCACCAACTAAAGAGTCCATATGGAGAGACTCATGGCTCCAGCTGCATATGTAGCAGAGGATGGACATCAGTGGGAAGAAAGGCCCTTGGTCCTGTGAAGGCTCGATGCCCCAGTGTAGGGGAATGCTAGGACCAGGAAGAAGGAGTGGGTAGGTTGGTGAGCAGGGGGAGGGAGGATGGGATAGGGGGTTTTCAGAGGGGGAAACCAGGAAAGGGGATAACATTTGAAATGTAAATAAAGAAAATATCTTTAAAAAAAAAAGAAGAAGGACTAGTTAGAACTAGTATTATAGACTTGTTAGTATTAAGGATTAGTTAGTATTACACCATTTTTTTACGCATTAAGACATCAAGGCACGGGGCTGGTGAGATGGCTCACGGACTGCTCTTCCAAAGGTCCTGAGTTTAAATCCCAGCAACCACATGGTGGCTCACAACCATACATAATGAGATCTGGTGCCCTCTTCTGGCGACAGAAGAGAGCTACAGTGTGCTTATTTATAATAATAAATAAATCTTTGGGCTGGAGCAAGCAGGGACTGAGAAAAAGGGGGCCGACTGGAACGAGCAGAGGTCCTAAATTCAATTCCCAACAACCACATGAAGGCTTACAACCATCTATACAGCTACAGTGTACTCATATACATAAAATAAACAAATACATCTTTAAAAAAAAAAAAGTCATTGAGGCACAGAGAAATCAAGAATCTGTCCCCAGGCACCCAACTCCTGAGTGTCATAGTCCTAGTTCAGGCTGTTGGGCCCAAGACCTGTCACACTGTGCCTGGCACTGGCCTCCTTCATTTTCCTTCAGCAGGTCAAGGTATCTGCTTCAGTCCCCATCCAATGAAATGGCAAGAACTCAGTCTCAAACGGTGTATTCCCCTCCCCCATAATTCCTGTGAATGCCTGCAGCCTTTCTTCATGGTTATGGCTATACCCAAGACACTGGTGTGATAGGGCGTGTGAGTTTGGGGTGAGGGGATGTGTGCACACTGAGTACACATGGAACACTGAGATGTCCCTGTCCTTGAAGCTTCAGTCATGGTCCCTGTGTGTCACAGTGCTCTTTGGCCCTAACCTCCAAGTGGCTGCATCCTGACAGAAAGTTCAGCTTCCTGCTTCCCTCTTGGATACCTTGTCAACATTTCTCCCTTCCCCCTCAGGATTCTATAAATTTTAACCCTTTGTGTCTATTTCTGTTCATGGGCATACCTGCTTTCCTGGCCAATATCTGGTTAGAGTTGTGTTTCACCTTTGACCTGGAGCTGGGATAGGCTTTGGTTTATGCCACCAAGGGATCTGGGGCTTCTGGGCCACTGTGTGCCACTGGGATTAAAGTAAAAGCCTTCAGGTGCACTATCAGCCCAACTAGGCCATCCTTGGCTACTGTACAGACTGCCACTGACTTGGCTCCTAGGGGTGTGGGAAGGCCCTGATGTTCCTATGCTCCTGGGCAGTGTGGTCTGAGAAGGAAGGCTCAGGCTGGAGAGCTCTCATGTGAGCATATCTGGGAGTGGGCATTCAACAAGGCCAGTCAGACCCCAGAGCTTTCAGGGAACATGGCTTGAGCTGAGACTAGGCCATCATCTCCACAGGACTGAGTGAGCCCTGGAGGGTCAATCAGGGTCAGTGCTGGCAACCAAGAGGACAGAGTACCACCTAGTAGTAATACAGCCAAGGCCTGTATTTCATACTGGGAGAATGTTCTAGAATCTCACATGCATTGAAGACCTGGTGAGAGCCACCCTAGTCTTAGAATACCTTCATTGTGTGCCAAATGGTGGTGGTACACACCTTTAATACCAGCACTTGGGAAGCAGAGGCAGATGGATCTCTGAATTCAAGGCCTGATCTATAGAGCAAGTTCCAGAACAGGCAGGGCTACACAGAGAAACTGTCTTGGAAAAAAAAAAAAAAACCAAACCAAACTTTCACTGCAGTGAAAGTTATATCCACTCAGAGGTACCAATTAGGGATGGGCTATTTATGCAATAAAGTGTGTTGAATTGTAGCCACCACCCTAGCCCTGCTGTGCACACCCTGCCTCAGTTTCTGTAGCTGCTCTGGCGTGGGAAGGTGTGGTGGGGGCAGGGCTTCCGCTGCTCTGGCTCTGAGTAAGGTGGTTCTGAGCACCCAGGAACATGGAGACTCCCCACATCCAGGCTCCTCACAGCTCACCTCTGCCCCAGTGCGTCTGATTCTGTAAAGTCAGACTTTCATCCCCTGCTTCTTTAGAAAAAAAAAAAAATCCTGATGGGCCTCAGGAACACAAATCTGATAAAATCACTATCATGGACTCATGATTTACTTTTTATTATTTTGCTACTACAAGCATGGCTCTACCAAAATAGCTACCTGCCTTGTGTTAAAAGTAAGGTAAGAATATTGCATCTTGGCCTTTTGGCCAAGGCCAAGTAAAAAAAGAATTCAGGGGCTTAGGTAGTAGAGCCTGCTGCATAAGCTTGAGGAGCCAAGTTTGGTCCCCTCCCCCATCGGCCATGTGAAAAGCTGGGTATAGTGGTCCATGTCTATAATCCTTTTTCAGGAGATACGAGGTGGGAGAGGTAGGTGGGTATCCAGAAACTAGTCAGTCACTATGCTATTCCAGTCTCCTCCCCTTGACTCTGCAACATCAGGCACATACCATATCCTTCTAACTCTTCCAGCAGGGCTAAGTACACAGCATTGCACATCTCCGATCCTTCAGTTAGTTAGTGCTGATCCAACAAGACAGAGTTCATATTAACAAAGATCAGGGGAAACATACCTCATCTGTGAAGGAGGTAACTGAGTCCCAGAGTCCTCGGGAGACTGGGATATTAGACCACTGGCTTGTGACTGCATCCTAGAGTGGATAGGGAGAGACCCTAATTAGCTACCCTCTGAAGGCCCTTCAGCTGTGGTTGTTTGGAGCGTGGCTTTTCCCAGCAGGCTTGCTTGGGGCCTTTGGGGTTTGAGCTATGTCATGGGTCAGGAACTGAGGCTTTCCCTGGAGGCACAAACTTGGCCTTCAGTTTGGAGGGGATTAAATCACCACTTCACTGGTGGGTGGGCTCTGGGCACAGTCTGAGTGCTTAAGAGGCAGCAAGAAGCTTGAGGCTCTCAGCAGGGAGCCTAGACAGTCTTTCAGATGCTCTGGATATGAGCTCAGGCACTCCAGACACGTGACACCATCTGTGTGCCATGACACCTCAGGGACAATGTGCCAGGATAGATAGTGAGGCAGCAGCAGACTACCAAGTGAGCTGCTTCAGGACTTGGGCAAGGGTTGCAGGATCTCTAGCCTATTAAAGCCTGACTGAGGGCTTTGTTTGTAAAAAGAAAGATGGTGGCCAAGTGGAAGTAAAGACTAGGTCAAGATTGCAAGAACTCCTACTCACCTGCCCTTGTTGGTCATTTGGAGATTTCTGCCAAGATGGGGGCTCATGGAGTTGATTCCATCTGGCCTGAGAACCTGTACCCTGGAGCCAGACCTGGTGGCAAAGGACTGCAATCCCACTGTCTTAGTTAGGATTCTCTAGAGTCACAGAACTTATAGAATGTCTCTATATACCAAGGGGATATATTGCTATGACTTACAGTCTATAGCCCAATTAACCCAACAATGGGCAGCTGTGCATGGGAAGTCCAAGAATCTAGTAGTTGCTCTGTCCCACGAGGGTAGTTGTTTCAGCTGGTCTTCTGGATAAGCTGAAATCCTGAAGAAGTGGGTTTCAGCAGATGTACTGGCAAGTGAGTGCGAGCAGGTAAAGAAGAGTGTGTCTTCCTTCTTCCGATGTCTTTATGTAGGCCTCCAGCAGATGTGGCCTAGATTAAAGGTGGGCACCACCATGACTGGATTTGGAACTTGTTCTGTCCCAGGCTGGCCTTGAACTCAGAGGTCTGCTTGCCTCCGTCTCCTGGGATTAAAGGCGTGTATGTACTACCCTGTCTGTGCCCAAGCTTTTCCTGGCCACTGTGCTTCAAGATCTGGATCCCAGGTGTGCCCTCCATTTCTGGATTGTAGTACATTCCAGATGTAGTCAAGTTGACAACCAAGAATAGCCACCACACTCAGCTACAGACCACATTTGAGGCAAGAGCATTAAGTCAGGTCTGACTGGGCTACTGAGTCAGTTCAAGGTGAGCCTGGGTAACTTGATGAGACCTTGTCATAAAATACAAAGCAGACGGGGATAAAGCTATTGCTCAGTGGTAGCATGCTCACCTAGCATTACAAAGCCCTGAGAATTGCCATAAACAAACAAACGATGAATACCTGTACACAGGAAGCAGGTGGGAGAGGAGGGGACAGCTCCAGATTCTGTCTTTCTGAGCATGGTATTTCAAGTATTAACTGGGTTCTTCTGGGACCTTTGTTCCTTAGGAAGCCCAAGGGGGAACCGGGTATCTCCTGTCCCAGCACTCTTCTGCTGGGATAAACAACACTCCCTTTCATATTTTCAGTTTAGTGTAAGCTTGTGTGTCCATCCTGTATTCTGTTTAATTGTGCTAAGATTTCAAGTTTCCTTGTGGATCCTCAGCCTGGGCTCTGCCTAAGTGAAACCCAACTGTATCTGATGGGATTCTCTGTCATGTCCAGCCCACCCTATAGTGAGAATAAGCATCCAGAGAGTCAGTGTGGGAGGCCAGGACACACTCAGGGATGTCACAGGGACCTGCTATGCTTTTTATTTTTATTTATTTATTTTTTTGGTAAAATTTATTTTTGTTAAATCAGACAGTAATACATTTTCAGTAACATTTGAATTGCTTAATATTTGGGCTTCTTGAACTTTTTTTTCCCATTTTTTATTAGGTATTTAGCTCATTTACATTTCCAATGCTATACCAAAAGTCCCCCATACCCACCCACCCCCACTCCCCTACCCACCCACTCCCCCTTTTTGGCCCTGGTATGCTTTTTCTAACACTCAGAATCACCAACCTGCTCTAGGCACTCCTTCAGTTTACTTAAGCACGTGGGCTCCATGAGAGACACTGGGAGATCAGAAGCCAAGCTAGGACCTTGCCCTCTGGTGTCTTAGATGCTGGAGAGATCACCCCAGTCGCTGTGACACAGCTCCCGAGGGTACGGATTCAGCTGCGTCTACACTAATCTCCTGCCTCAAGACCAACTCTGCTTACGAGGAGCAAGGTGGCACTGGCTAAGTGGCCTAAATTCCCTGCTCTTTAGTGTGCTTGCCTGTCAGGAATGACAGGAGAGCCATGTGTCATGGGCCTGCTGTGTGTCAGTTGCTTCACAGTTATCACAGTGAACTCTCATAGAGCAGCCAGAGGCCACCACCGAATGGAAGGTTTGAAGCCCAGAGAAGCAAAGAGCTTGCTTGGCTTACCCTACTTTCACACACGGAGAAAGGCAGAGTAAGCTACTATGTCATTAAAGCTTGGCTTCTAAGTCCCGGTTTCTCCATCCCTGGATTCTGCCTCCAGAGCCCCATTGCAAATGTAATGAGATTTCTTTTTTTCATGTCAAATGCCTGGAACCAAGCCTGCATCCCTGTAGTGTGGCCCCAGGGAGCCATCTCCTGTCTTCTTTCTCCCTCACATCTCCCTGCTACCTCACATTACCTCCCAGATGAAGCATAGACACCCATTTCCCCTTTGTAGTAATTATTACGTGTGCCAGCCTGTTTATGGAAAGTTAGCTTGGTCTGTGTCTTCCATCTCTAAGGACCCAATCATGTCTGGCAAACAGACTCCCAGATGCAAGGCCAGGCTCTGTCAGCTAAACAAAGGGGAGGAAATGATCCAGGAAATTCTGACAAAGAAAGTAATTACTTGGTCTGATGTACTCGGACTGCTCCTGCCAAGACTGGGCCTCTTTGTTGCTATTACCTGAGTGATTGTCTCTGCAGACATGGGTAGGTTTGGTTATTTATTTTAACAGCTGTTGAGCTGTGTCAGCTTTCAATAGCCTTAATTTTAGGTGTGGAAGCTGAATTCAGCAGCAAGGCCCTCAGGTGGTCATATATGCAGCTCCTTCCCAGGCCAAAACTTTAGCAGCCATGCCAGTCGTCAGGGCTCTCGCCCTTTTTCTTTTCTGGAAGTTTCTCTCCCCTCTGACACCCTCCTGGGCCATCGGCTATTCCTGCCTGGGATTATCCAGCCCGGGACGACTATCATTTAGTAATAACTGTCCCTCTTACATTCCCTCAGCCTCCACATCCATTATCCTCTCATCCGCACTCACAGTGGCCCAGGGAGATGGGCATTAGTGCTGCTAGTTTAGAGAGGGGGGGTGGGGAGGGAGAGGGAGAAAGGGAGGCCAGAACGGGTTTATCCTCGGCTAGTGAAAGCACAGCCAGCAGCTAGCCAACTCAAGAACTCCTGCCCCTACTGTGTGTGTGTGTGTGTGTGTGTGTGTGTGTGTATTCATGTGTATGAGTGTAGTTGCTGTGCATGCCGGGTGAGCATGTGGGTATCAGAAGGCAACACAAGCTGTTGGTTCTCCACTTCTACCTTGTCTTACTTAGAAAGGGTTTCTTTTTTATTGGTTGTGGCTATGTACACGTGGGCTAGCTGCCCATGGGTTTCCAGGCATTCTCTAGTCTCTATTTCCCATCTGGCCATAGGAGCTCTGGGATCTTAGACGTGTATTGCCTGTCCAGCTTTGGGTATTTTCTGGGGATTCCAGCTCACACTCTCTGCTTGCAAGCTAAGCACTTACCCATCAACAAATCTCTTCAGCTGCTGGAAGTGTACTCTCAGACCGATGATCTGATTGTCCTCCCACAACACCCTGAGCTCTTCAGAAGAGCATGTGTGCCCCACAGGAGTGACTTTTCCTTTTAATGATAGAATTCCTGCCCCCGATGAGAAACAGAAGGAAATTGACATGGCAGCAGAAGGCCTTTCTGGAGTTTGCTAAATTATGCAGACTCCCATGGGTGGAACTGGGGGGACAGGTCTAGTGTCACAAGCTCCCTAAGCAAGATAGCATCTCCCTGATGGGGCTTGGAATCCTGGCAACTGGTGAGGATGTCAGAGGAGAAAGTTGCACAAGCCAGATGCTGGGATTGCTGTCTCATGTGACATCTTTGAGGGGTGGAGGTGACAGTGGCATTCCTATAGCTGGCCCTGAGCTTTTGACAAAGATAACATACATTAGCCCATTCTCCCCACCCCACAAAGAGACAGAAACTGTTTCCCGCGTACATTGATAGGTGATGGCTTCTTTGTCATTTCACAATCAACTGGTTTTCTCCATGCCCTGCAGGGTCTCTCTCATCAGGAGGCGACCAGATCACCCAGGGAGCTCCTCTGCCTGATATACTGCGCCAAGTCTCCCATACCCAACACAGGGGAGGTTTCCTCCGAGCGTGTCTCTCAGGGGAGGCTCGCTGGGCCAAAGGTGCAGGGCAGCCTGCTACTCTCCCCCATGCTTTGCTTTGGTTGATTTTTCCTTTTCTTGCTCATTGGTGAACTGGCAAGGCACTGTGAAATCAAAATCCACATTTTGCTTCTAAATACATTTCCCATAGCCAGTTTTGTCTCCCTCAAAGCCACTGGAATCTCAACAAAAGTGTCACAAGCTAGTGTCACTGAAGTGTCACCATCAACTGAAGTGTCACAAGGGTTCATGATTACTACCCTTCTGTCCATCAGAATTGCTTTGCACCACACCCTCAAGGGACTACATGATGACTTAAGACACTGTAAATTAGCCATTGGGGAGGGGGTGGTGGCTACACCTTTAATCCCAGTACTCAGAAGGCAGAGGCAGGTGGATCTCTGTGAGTTTGAGGCTAGCCTGGTCTATAGAGTGAGTTCCAGGATAGCTAGGGCTGCTACGCAGAAAAAAACGTGTCTCAAAATACTACAAAACCAAAATAAGACAAAAAAATGAGTAATAAATAAAAACTACCATAAAACAGTGAATTAAGTATAGTATGAACTTACAATGCTAAAATTAAATATTTTAGGAAATTACTTTCTTTACCGTTGCAAATGACTAGCTTGTGTGTGTCTGTGTGTGTGTGTGTCTGTGTGTATGTGTGTCTTATGATATTCACATACTATATTTTATTGACTTAAACTTCAGCAATGTCAGACAAGACCTGAGGGTACAATGGTCATACCAGATCAAGCCTTGTCCTAGACTCTCAGTCTCAAGAGAGAAAGGAGTTCCAGTGACCAGTGAGGGAAGGGACAGGCTCTGTACTCTCTAACAAAACTTCTCTTCTGCATCTGGTGTCTAAATTAGCTGACATGCCTCCGGCGTTTCTCCACTTTGCTCCAGCGATTCGAACATCACTGAAATCCAGGGTTAACCTCTAATTTTCCAGATCTGATGATTTCCAACCATAAGTGGACAGACTCTTTCAGGTTCTCATTTAAAAGGAAGGGAAAAAAACCAATCAAACAAAACAGCTCTTAAGACTGACAACCAGGGCTGGTGAGATGGCTCAGTGGGTAAGAGCACCCGACTGCTCTTCCGAAGGTCCGGAGTTCAAATCCCAGCAACCATATGGTGGCTCACAACCATCCGTAATGAGATCTGACTCCCTTTTCTGGAGTGTCTGAAGACAGCTACAGTGTACTTACATATAACCAATAAATAAATCTTTAAAAAAAAAAAAAAAGACTGACAACCAAATCTCCAACTGCAGATGTGCCTACAGTAGTTCCCCTAGACTTCCCAGCATCTGGTGTAGTGTGGACCTGGGGCCTCCAGCTTGGCTCCCTGGAGCCCAGTCCCTTCCCAAGGCTAACAGGAAACAACCTTCTCCACTTCTGAGCAGAGCATGGTCAGAGATCAGAACCATCAGCCTGCCTCCTGCTGGCTTATTGGCCTTACCCCCAGAGCCTCCTGCAGTTGCACCAAACACTGAGGCTACCTGGGCCTCACATTTCTATAGTGATAGTCTAGCTCTTGGTTGCTTGGTGTCCAGCTGAGTGAATGCTCTGTCCAGCCAGCAGCTTTTATCAGCCCCGTGTTGGCTCCTCTCTTCCTGCCTGGCAAATGTTACCACTCAGCACTTCAGTCTTCCATGAGAATTCATCTTTGCTCTGTTCTCCCCGAATCCCACCTCTAGGCCTAACTGGACAGTGCAGTATGGGCCCCAGAAGCTTGCCCAAATGAACACAACATCCCTTAGGACTTACACAGCAGCAGGCATGGTGATGTGGTCTTTCTGTAGCATTTGTAACACACAGTGAAGAATTTGTGCATCTGTAGTTTTGTTTTTATGTTTTAGAGACAGGGGCTCATCTATCCCAAGATGATGGTGGTGAACTTGCTTTTTAAAAAGGAATGAACTTGAACTTCTGATCCTCCTGCCTCCGCCTCCCGAGTGCTGAGATTATAGGCATGTGTCGCCGTGCAGTGCTGGTGGATCAAATCCGGGGCTTTGTGCATGCCAGGTGTGGCAGTTTGAACATACTTGGCCCAGGGAGTGGCACTATTAGGAGGTGTGGCCTTGCTGGAGGAAGTGTGTCACTGTAGGGCTGGGCTTTGAGACCCTTCTAGCTGCCTAGAAGACAGATGTCTTAGGGTTTCCATTGCTGTAAAAAGACACCATGATTAAAGCAACTCTTTTAAAGCACGGCATTTCATTGGGGCTGGCTTACAGGTTCAGAGGTTCAGGTATCATCAGGCAGGCAGCATGGCAGCATCCAGGCAGATTTGGCGCTGGAGGAGGGCCTTCCCTCACTCTTGTCACGTGACTTGGTAACCTTGTAGGGCTGGGTTCTCAATTTTCTTAGTGCCGAGACCTTTTAGTACAGTTCCTCAGGTTGTGGTGAACCCCAACCATAATACTGTTTCATTGCTACATCATAACTGCCATTTTGTACTGTTGTATAATGTGAAAGTTTGATATGCGACCTCAAAGGGGTCAGACTCACAGGTTGAGAATCACTGCTCTAGGGTGTTGTTCTGGTTAGTTTGTATCAACTGGACACAAACTAGAGTCATCTAGGAGAGGGAATGTCAACTGAAGGATTGGGTCCACGAGCCTGGCCCATGAGCAAGTGTGTGAGGCATTTTCTTGATTAATAATTGATGTGAGAGGCTCCGCCCACTGTGGCCATTGCCACCCCCCCCAACCCCCCACCCCACGCCGCCGGGCAGGCGGTCCTGGCTTGTGTGAGAAGGCAAACTTGGGAACTCTATTTTAGTTCCTGCTTGTTTCTTTCAATGATGGACTGAATACCTCAACTAATAGGAGCAGGATAAGTATACAACAAAGACAAGTTCCTTTAAAAAATTGCCTGGTACTGGAGAGATGGCTCAGTGGTTAAGAGTACTGACTGCTCTTCCAGAGGTCCTGAGTTCAATTCCCAGCAACCACATGGTGGCTCAGAACCATCTGTAATGGGATCTAATGCCCTCTTCTGGTGTGTCTGAAGACAATTACAGTGTACTCATTTACATAAAATAAATAATTAATTTTTTTTTTATTTTTAAGAATCCCCTATACCTAAATCTAGATTGGTGGAATAACTTGGTACAGATGTTTGTGGATTTTAGGCATTAAAACCCTGTAGGATATTCACTCGATGTCATAGTTCAGCTCCTGAACCTGAATTGTGGCCCTGATCGATAAGTCCTGGGGCATATTGTAACCAGTGAGCCAAACCCTTCCCTCCCCAAAGCTGGTTTTGCTCTTGTGTTTATCACAGCATCAGGAAGCAAACTAGGACAGAGAGAGGGGGGTGCTCTTTTACATGCTAGCAAACAGAGGTTTGAAGCAGCTGGGTAAACAACCCAGCAACACATAACCACCTATCAAGCCGGGTCTAGATTTATTCTCAGTGCACCTCACCTGCCGGCCTGTTCTCTACTCTCTCCAGCTCTTCTTTGCCAGTTCGTTCACTGAGTTCTCTGGTGCTTAACTGCACAGGAGTTCTTATTGGAGAAAAGAGGAGGGGTCCCTGAGCCCAGGGAACTTGAGGGGCCCTGGCATGTGGAGGAGGCTTGCGAGCCCCTCAAACCCTTCTGTATCGGCCTTTCCTCTCCTCCCAGCTAGCTGAGATCTAGAGGAGTGGCATGTGTGTACCTGGGTCTTGTCTCATCAGTGACACCTGCTAGCTCAGGGACCATAAACAGCTGCATCTCCACTCTGCATCTCAGCTCTCATCTGCAGCTCAGGCCTGAGGGTGTGTGCATGTGTGTAAGGGGTCACTGTAAGGGCTGTGTAGGCAAAGGGAGACACATGGAAACTGTCCTGCGTTGCATGGCTACATCACTGTAATGGAGCTAAATATGGGGAATTAATTTTTTTTGAAGGGTTTTGTTTGTTTGTTTGGTTTTTCGAGACAAGGTTTCTCTGTACAGCCCTGGCTGTCATGGTGCTCACTCTGTAGCCCAGCCTGGCCTCGAATTCACAGAGATCCACCTGCCTCTGCCTCCCAGGGTTATGGGATTGAAGGCCCAGCTGAACTTCCTTTGAGATTTATTTTTTATTGTTTTTAACCATAAGTCTGATCTGTGCGAATGCCAGAGGAAGCCAGAGGCGTCAGATCCTTTGGAGCTGGTGTAAGCCACTCTGTATGGGTGCTGGGATCTGAACTCCGGTCCTCTTTAAGGAAGGGCAGTGCATTCTTTTAACCATTGGGACATCCTTCCAGCTGTGGCTTGTTCTCTTTGTGATTGAATCTTTTGGGTAGCACAGGCTGGCCTAGCTGTCCTGGAACTCATTTTGTAGACCAGGTTTCTTGTGCGCGCTCGACTGGCCAGGAAGAACGACGCTGCAACAGGATCCTTCTGCACACGTTTATTGGGAGAGCTTGATTGTAGAGGCGAAAAGACCCCGAGCCCAGAACTGGTGCTGCTTTTATAGGCCTAGGAGAGGCGTGTCTTACACCTGGATTGGTTATGCACTACGCCTCATTTGCATGTCTCACATCTGATTGGTTATACTCTCAGTACCTTACAGAACCTCATTATCATGCCCGGGCCAGGCAGTGTCTTTGCAAAAAACTTTACTGCATATGTACACATTGGTTGTTTGTCCAAACTTATGCGTGGTGGCCAGCAGTAGTCAGTGCCACTCTGCAACGGCACATGTGGCTTCCCACACAGGTTGGCCTTGAACTCAGAAATTGGCTCAGAACTCTTGATCTTGCTTCAGCCTCAGCTAAGATAGCTAAGATTACAGGTGAGTGCCCTCATGCTGGGAGGAGAACCCTGCTCTACAGTATGATGTCATCCCTGCGTCCAGGTGTCTCTCGATCTTGATTCTAGTACATAGCTGCAGGGGTTTCGTCATTCTCATTAACTCTGCAAAGGGAAGTGACAAGAGTAGAAAAGAACACAGCAAGGAGAATTTCTTGGCTTTTTTTTTTTTCTCTAGGTTATTTCCTGGAGGAAATTTCTGTGCTACTAGGAATGGTCTATGTTCTATTAAAACAGAATACAAAACACATTTGTATGTGTGTGGGTATGTGTTTGTGTGTGAGTGTGTGTGCATAGTGTATTATGTGTGTATGTGTGTGGAGGCCAGGTCTACATGAGCTGTCTTCTACTACTACTGTCTAAAGGAGCCTGGTGTTCACTGATTAGGCTACAGAGGCTGCCAAAGGAATGCCAGGGATCCACGAGTCTTGCATTCCAACACTAGGGCTCTAGACACTCATGGTCACAGCCAGACTCTCCATGGGTACTGGGAATCTCAGGGTAAATGCTGGGGCCTCGTGTTTCTTTGCCAGGCATTTTCCCTCAGAGCCCTTGCTCCAGCCCTGTGTACACATGACTCCTAAAAATGCAAGGTGAAACAACCTTTAGAGCAACGGTTCTCAACCTGTGGGTCGAGAACCCTTGGTGGGGGGTGTCAAACAAACCCTTTTATAGGTAATCACACGTCAGATTTCCTGCATTTCAGAAATTTATATTACATTTATAACAGTGGCAAAATTACAGTCATAAGGTAGGAATGAAAATAAATGTATTGTTGGGGGGGGTCACATGAGGAATTGTATTAAGGGGTTGTAGCACTAGGAAGGTTGAGAATCATTGCTGTAGAGAAACAGAAAGGACTTGAGGTGCAAACAATCTAAGTGACAGAAAGTATGGGAAGAGAAACTGAGGCCAAAGGTGATTAGTGTTACATGCAGAGACAGTCAAAGCAAAATAACAAAAGACTAATAAATAGCACAGTGGGTCTCTCTGCTGAGTCCCTTTCCCAGTAAACACTGGTGGAGTGATAAGAGAAGAACTAGCAATGTCCTTGTTTCCTGGTGAGGCATATGACAGAGGGAACCTGACATTTGGATTCTCTCTAAGCTTGGCTTCTCTGGTGGTGAGAGTTTAGTTGTCAGTGTGGTTGCTTGGACCTTTAGCAGGAGTGACTCCATGTTGACTTTTAGCTGGGCGGGGGTAGCTATAGGCACTGAACCCAATACAATGGCTATCTGCAATATATTTTAAAACACCCCGTGTGTGCCTGTCTTTTAACTCTTGGCAGTAACATTATTTGTATTCTCCTATGTGGTCTGCTTCCGTCCAACACAATGGCACTAAAATCTAGGACTCTGAGCCACACCCCCTCACTTTCTTAGAGAGTGGCCGTGCCTTGGGATATTCTCTCCCACAGAGACTTCCTTTCTTCTCTGACACCCAGAGTCCCCTGGGAATCATTGCCCAGCTTGTCTTCCGGATGGAGGTCCTGTGCCAAAAGATGTCTGTTGGCTGTCTCTCACAGCCCCTGGGCAGGTTCCAGCCACTGGGCAGGTTCCAGCCATCAAAGACTCATCTTCATGGGGTGCAGCATTGTGCAGGAGGCGATTCTATGGCAGGGAAGTCATGTGGAAGCCAGAGCTCTGGGCTAACCTGCAAAGATGTATAGCAAACACAGGCATAGAGCTAAAAGGCTTCATACAAGCAAATCAAACCAGTGACAAAGGACTCAAGCCAGATGCCTATGGCCAGGGCACAGCTGGCTGCTAAAAGCAGCTGTAGGTATGGACATCTTCATGCTGTCACTCATTGCTGTCACTGGGGCAAGGCCCACCTCCTCTACTCAGTATCTTCCCTTTAATTTGTTTTACTTTGAGACAGGATGTCATATAGCGCAGGCTGGCCTTGATTCACTATGTAGCCCCAACTGGCCTCACACTCCCTACGTAGCCAAAGCTGTTTTCTCTTCCCCATGTTGCCACACCCAGTTTTTATGCAGGACTGGGGACGAAACCTGGGTGCTACACACACCAGGCAAGGATTCTGCCAACTGATCTCAGCTCCAGCCCCAGGACTTCTTCCCCCTATGGGCAGGGGGCCTCGTGCATCACAGGATGATGGCCTTGGACTCACTGAGGATGGCCTTGAACTTCTGATCCTCCAGCTCCTATCTACTCCCCGAGTGCCGGGACTTCAGGCATGTGCCACTGAGTCTGCTGGTTTTGTGACTTCCCTTTGAAATGCATACAGCATCTACCTCGCCCGCACTACTGTGGGCTTCAACAAGAAAGTCACTTTGCATAGGACTAGAGAGGACAATCTGAATCAAGACCACGGCAGATTTGTTTCCTGTGATTATGATATTAAGACATTAGTCCCGGGGCTGGTGAGATGGCTCAGTGGGTAAGTGCACCCGACTGTTCTTCCGAAGGTCCGAAGTTCAAATCCCAGCAACCACATGGTGGCTTACAACCATCCGTAATGAGATCTGACTCCCTCTTCTGGAGTATCTGAGGATAGCTACAGTGTACTTACATGTAATAAATAAATAAATTAATTAATTAATTAATTAATTAAAAAAAAAAAAAGACATTAGTCCCATCTAGGGGCATGTGTCTGTTAGCTCTGTAGAAATGCCTCTGACAAAAAGATATCTTGATGCAGCTGTTTTGTCTGTTTGGCATGTTTGGCTTTCAAAGATTTCAGTCACCGCAGAGTCCTATTTTCCAATGTCTTCAAGCCCCTGACGTTTTCTTCAGTCATTCATATATATATATATATATATATATATATATATATATTTTTTTTTTTTTTTTTTTTTTTTTTTTGGTTAGGTTTGGTTTTTCGAGACAGGGTTTCTCTGTGTATCCCTGGCTGTCCTGGAATTCACTTTGTAGACCAGGCTGGCCTCGAACTCAGAAATCCGCCTGCCTCTGCCTCCCGAGTGCTGGGATTAAAGGCGTGCGCCACCACGCCCGGCTTTCAGTCATTCATTTGACACACGTTTGCTCACTGGTTCAGGACCACCAAGCATCTATGCAGAAGAACATCACTATCCCAGATGCTGATCTCACTGGGCGCTCAGTGAGACACCCCCCACTCCCAAGGAAGCCCAGGCCAGTGTGGCTCAAAGTTCAATCCTCCGGAAAGCCCAAGGAGGCCTGGCTTCACCCATCAGTCCATGAGGTGATTGTGCTGGACACAGAGTGCCAAGTAGGGGCTGGAGTCAGACCTGGAGCCTTGGGCTACACTCAGGACCAGCAGTAAGGGATGAAGTCAGAGGACCTGGGGATGGACACACAGTAGGGAGATGCAGGGTATTGGTGGCTCCCTGCTGCGCATGTCAGTGTGGTTGGCAAATCTGCTCGGCTTAGACATTGTGGATCCTACTGATCCTTGGAGGGTTATTTATTTATTTATTTATTTATTTATCTTTACCCATATCTCTTGCAGCCTTATGGCTAGAATTTCTGAAAGTATTCTCACAGCTTTGAGAATAATGGAAAAGCTGGTGTGTCTCAAGTTCTTCTCATCATCTCTCCTGCCCTGGATGGCATGGGTGTGGGTAGATTTGGCTCCTGGTACTCAGCTTCTCTCTGTTCAGCCTGCCCTACACTTTCCTTACCAACAGCGCATCCCATGTAGCACCTGTTTTAGGCACCAGCTGTCTGTTTCAACCTGCTTCACATTTCTGGCTCCGTGCTTCCCTCAGAGCCTACTCCCAGACTCTGATATATATATATACATATATATATATGTATATATATATATATATATATATATTGTATATGTATGCGTAGGTGGATATATGCACATGAATTCAGGCGTCTTTGGAAGCCAGAAGAGGGTGGATCCCCTGGAGCTGGAGTTAGAGACAGCTGTGACCCACTTGCCTCCGGTGCTGGGAGTCAAACTCTGGTCCTCTACAAGATCAGTACATGTTCTTAGCTGCTAAGTCATTTCTCCAGCCCCTTGTGTATTTTCCTAATGTTCTAATCCCACATTTTTCCTGAAGACCCCCCCCAACCTTCTGGGAAGGGGGTTACTCAGGAGCCAGGAGGCAGTCACCTCTTACCTAGTCTGGAACTTTTGGATGGGTGACAGCCTGTTTGGCCTTTAGCACTGAGTCACCAGGTCTTTTGCAAGGCCCTAGCTATCTCTAAAGGGCCTGTTGGGTTTCATGGCTTTTCATTTCATCTGATAGCAGTCTTTGTTGATCAAGCAGAAACTGGGAGAGGCTGGCACTGGGAACTGGGAGCTGACCTGCTTGCCCTCCCCCACCCCTCCATTCCTGAGGCCCCTGCCTGGACAGAACTCTGAGAGGTAAGACATGGAGTAGGGCAGGTCAGAGGAGGCCCACGGTGTAGACTTTTTTTTTTTTAAAGATTTATTTATTATTATATGTAAGTACACTGTAGCTGTCTTCAGACACACCAGAAGAGGGAGTCAGATCTTGTTATGGATGGTTGTAAGCCACCATGTGGTTGCTGGGATTTGAACTCTGGACCTTCGGAAGAACAGTCGGGTGCTCTTACCCACTGAGCCATCTCACCAGCCCCGGTGTAGACTTTTGAGGGGCTAAGTAGGTGTGTGTCTTTACCTTTAGGGGAAGGCTTCCCTTCCCCTCCATTTGTTGATTCTAATATGTCTTAAGCTATTCTTGTAAGCCTGGACACCCTGGAAATATGGGAGATCACCAGCTGGTTTGGATCCTACCTGGCTCATCTCTGTCTCTCCTTCTGCCTTCCTTCTCCTGGTCTCTTAGTTCAATGTCACTCCCTGGGTCGCTGACCCCAAGACCTGGATGTCTCCCCAGCTGTCTTTACATAGAGCCATTAGCTGGTGGTGGCTTTGAGGTAGGGTCTGCCTGTTTCCCCAATCACTCTAGCCTGCTTGTTCACGGATGAATCTAAAGTCTGGTGACATAGCTTTCTCTTCTCTCCTGCCTCCACGGTTTTCCCACGGGTGGGGAGGCACAGGCCACTGCATGCCTCTGCTCCCTTGCAGTGAGTGTGACACTTCTGGAGCCTGTGCCCTGTTTTCACTTCCTGGCTGTGTCCTCATCAGCACAGCCAGGCAGGTTCAGCTAAGGATTCTGCCTACTGTGGCTTCCTCCTCGGAATATCAAACAGGCTGTGGGGGAGGGGTGGCCATCCCTTCCCCTTTTCTCAGCTGTCGCTGCCGAGACTAGGTATCACATAGCAGAGGCCATATGTGTGGAGTGCAGAGACATTGGTGTGTTCTGAACTCAGGCCAGTATTAGGTGGTATCAGGGCCACAGGACTGATTGGTGTCTGTCACTTGGATGGTTTCCGTATATAAAGCTTGGAATGTCACTGGTGGCAAAACTAACAGTGTCACAAGCATTTCCCACCAGAACGGGCAGACAAAGTCTTGTGCCTACCAGTGTGTCTCTGATAAGGAGCTCCTGGCAGAGCCACATGCACCCATAAACCATCATATCCCCATGGTACGCGCCACTTAAGCATGCGCCAGTTAAGCCTTTGAGCTTCCCTCATTACTAAGAAAAGCAGATATTGGATCCAGAAGAGAATTCAAGTCCCCAAAGCAATGCCACAGGCCTCCCATCTTCATTCTCGAATGTGTGTAAGTCTACACACATGAACATGTCCATATTTACTCATATATATACATATATATGTGTATATATATATACACATATACATATATATATATATATATATATATATATATATATCACATGACCAATTAATTTAGTGGTTCACCCCAAATCTGTGAGTAAAACCAGCCCATCAGGGAGAAACCCGGAACTGGCTCTGCGGCCCCCCCACGCGCCTGCAGGGAGAGCAGGCAAGCTGGTGGAGAGGCAAAGAAAGGTCTTTTTTTTTCTCTTTCTTTTCTTTTTGCCTCAGATAGGGTTTTACACTGCAGCTCTCATTTGCCTTGGACTCATGGTGATCCTCCTGCCCCAACTCTCTAAGTTCTGACAATATAGATGTGTGTTATATACCGCACTTATTTTCTTACAAGGCATATTTGCTGTTTTCCCTCATTGGCCATCTGATGGCAAGCAAGAAGGGTTACCAGCAGCTCTACTGGAGTCACTCACAGAAGTTTGGCCAGGGTTCTCACACTTGCTGCTTTAACCTCCTTGGTTTGATGGAAATAGGGGCTGAGCGTGCGCAGTTGGTGTTTCAGTCAGTACGAGAAGGATATGTGCTTCATTATGTTGGAAGAAGCAACCTTGAGTGGCTTACTCAAGACTGTCTACCCAGTGAGACTGATCATGCTAGTCTGTGTACAAAAAGAATTTAAAAAGTGAAGACCTTCCATTTCTCCGTGTGTATGTAGACCAAGCTGGCCTCAAAGTCAGAGATCCACCCACCTGCCTGGCCACCTTTAGTGCTAGGATCCATTTTTAAATTTCTGTTGTTGACAGGTCTCATGCTGGCCTTATACTGAGGGTGATCTTGAACTCCTAATCCTCTGTCCACACTTCCAGAGTGCAACAGACATGCTCCACTGAGGGGCTGGAGTGCAGCCTAAGGCTTCCTCCATGCTAGGCAAGCACTTTACCAATTGATCTAAATCGCCAATCCTGGTAGGTGCTGTTTTAATGTGGTTAGGATAATTTGTAGAAACTATCTCAAAATTGCTTTTTAAAAATATGCTGGTCCAGAGAGGTAGTAACTTGGCAGACCTGGACACATACTTTCTTCTGTATACATGTCATACTTTAACATTAAAAAAGCTTTTTGACAATTCCCCATGCCTGTCCTTTCAACTTGGACCTGACCTTTCTTCCCACAAAGAAGGGTGTGGAGAAGAAGAAGAAGGGCTGTTCTGCCATCACTCAAGGCGGTGACCTAAGAATATACCACCAACATTCATAAGAAGTGTGCTCCTCGGGCACTCAAAGAAATCCAGAAATATGCCATGAAGGAGATGGGAACTCCAGATGTGTGCATTGACACAAGGCTGGTAACTCCAGATGTGCACATTGACACTAGGCTAGGTAAAGCCATCTAGGCCAAGGGAATAAGGAATGTTCCATATTGCGTCTGAGTATATTTGTCCAGAAAAATGTAATGAGGATGGGATTCACTAAACAAGCTCTATACGTTGGCAACTTACGTGCCTGTTACCACGTTCAAGAACCTATGGATGGTCAACGAGTATAAGAACTAACCTGCTAAATATCAAATAAAGTTACAGAACTGCCAAAAAAAAAAAAAGTATTTTGACTGTGTACTTTGTAGGGTAAATTACATCATCTCTTTAGGTTTCTTTTTGCCATGATATGTTTGTAGACTTAGGGTAGGGGGACATAATGGTTTCCACATTATTATGGTAACAGAACAGGCTAACACAATCTTTGGAGGACCCATGGTTTCCTGCTCATTTTTCTTTGATGTCCAACACTAAAGCAAAGGTCTTTGAACAAAAGCTGCTCTCCCAGTGTGATTGGGGGGGCTGAGCTAACACTGCTAACATTTACATAGATGTGGCTATAAATCTGTGAGCATACACTAGAAAAGCAAATCTTCCTGATAAATTGTTTATACTTTTAGCTATCTTTTTTTGTGTGCTCCAGCTAGTTTCTAGAGGATCTAAAGGCTATGTGGGGTTCACTATGCGGACAGTTAATGTTAGGAGCCAACAAGGAGAAGCTAAAAACTAGCAGGTAATCCTCCTGAGATAGGTCTGCCTTGGATTAATATCTACGGCAGATTTGTTCTGGTACGCAAGGCTCAAAAGAAATCCATTTTAGGAAAGATTCTTGGTAGTAATATGATTTTCTTGTTATTAATAATCATATATATATACATATATATATGAAACAATCACTAGGTATTGACTCACTCTTTTGAGCTGATTTCTGCAGACTTACGAAGATATACTATCTTGTAGTGATGATATATAAACAAATAGATAATAATTCTACAGAATTTCTGATTTAATTTAAATTTTAGGAAGAAAGGGGTTTTTTGTTTTTGCTTTTTTTTTTTTTTTTTTTTGAGACAGGGTTTCTCTGTGTAGTCCAGGCTGTCCTGGAACTCACTCTGTAGACCAGGCTGGCCTCAAACTCAGAAATCTTCCTGCCTCTGCCTCCCAAGTGCTGGCATGAGCCACCACTGTCCGGCCCAAGAAAGTTTTTTTAAAGATATGGTTTTAGTTGCTAGAAAGATGTAATAAAGTCAGAATAAAGGATAGAATATGCCCACTCCTCAGACCAGTAAGTAAAGGCTGCATAATAAGAAATACAATGAGCTTTCATTGTATTCCTAAAAAGAGAAATAAACGAGACAATTTTGTGGTCAAGGAAAAACATTCAGGCCCAGTGATAAAGTCACAGGTGTGCACTATGATAATGCAAGGTCATGAAAAAAAATGTTGCTTTGAACTTTTAATGTATAATATGATGAAACACTGCTTTGAATTTAATATCAGCATCTTTCTATAACTCCCATTTTAAGTAACATTTTATCTTAGAGATAATTTTCTAAAGAACTTTTTGTCTAAGAAGGTATAAAAAGACCAGAGAAAAGAAATAAAGTTGTTGGTTGAATGGTTTGACTTGGGGAGCTTTGCCCATTCACCCATCCACCCATCCATTCATCCATCCATCCATCCAAATGTATATGTCTGTTTGTCTATAAGTATGTATGTAGGCATATGTGTATGTATGTAAGCATGTATGAATACTTTGGAGTTGATTGTGACAGACAGCCACGCCTGGCCAGAGTGTGGGTGTGTGAATGCTTGAATGTATATGTGTCTGTGCATATTTGCCTATATACAGCATGTTAATTCTTTTCCTTTCCTTCCTCTCTGGTTCACAAAGAGTTAACCACCATAGCCAGAGAGGCTTCTGGCTGATTCACCAGAAAAAGGAGCAGCAGCAGTAAATCTTTTCACTTCAGCCCCTACTGTTTTATGATGAGGGGCTGAACAGCGGCTCTCCTCAGAGGAACTCACAGAAGGCATGTCAGCTACTGAAGCATAGTGACGTAGACTTAAGACAGGTAAACTTTTTATGATTATACAGCAACCCTAAGTATCTCATAAGACCAAGTCTTACCCTCTCTAATGCCCTTCCCCCTCTGCTGCCTCAAGGAGAGCCAAACAAGAAAGAAGACCCGGGCTGCCCCCAAATTCCTGCAAGTTAATGCTTTCAGCACTAAAAGTAGCAGAGCTTCTCTGGTTGGGAGACTGCTTTGTTCAACCTAGGCTTTTTGGGTTTGCCTATAGGATATGAGACCCTTAACACATATCTTGTGGCAAAGCCAAAAATAAAACTGAAAGTAAAGTCTGCTATAAAGAACCCAACTGTTAAAAAGGGAAATTAAAGGGGAAAGAAAAATGAATTAAAAGACACGGACCTGGGGCTGGAGAGCTGATGGCTCAGTGGTCAAGGGCACTTGTTGCTCTTCCGGAAGACCCAGTCTTGATTTCTAGCACCCATGTGACCAGTACCAACCATCTCCAGTTCCAGGGGATCTGGCATCCTTGTATGGCCTCTGCAGGCACTAGGTACACATATACACCGGCATACATGCAGTCAAACATTCATACACACTAAAAAGCAAAAACCAGTACAGACCTCTCAAGGCTGTGGTCCTGAGGAGGAAGCCTTTCAGCTGTCTGTCTTCCTAACTTCCTATGGGACAAAAACTTGGACTGTTGAACTTTTCCTAAATAAAATTTGACGTTGCCTCCCCCGCCCCTTCCCTCCTCCTATCCCGGTTTGGTTTAGTTCTGAGTTTTTAACCTTTATTATGTTTAATGGGACGCCCATGCCAGGGGGCTGTGGGCATTCACAGGTGAGCTGCACATTGCTCATCTCTACCGAGCAGAAACTCTCCAGCATATTCACAGCGCAGCTCTAATTTTAGGAGCTGGGTCTCTTCCTGATCAAAAGGGGGACTAGAATATGGCCACAGGACAGTCAATAAATGGTAGTGGATTTTGTGTTGGTCACTGCTGTCCCCGCTCCATAATTTCTTTCTTTCTTTTTTTTTTTTAAAGATTTATTTATTTATTTAATGTAAGTACACCATAGCTGTCTTCAGAAACACCAGAAGAGGGCATCAGATCTCATTACAGGTGGTTGTGAGCCACCATGTGGTTTCTGGGATTTGAACTTCGGACCTTCGGAAGAGCAGTCGGGTGCTCTTACCCACTGAGCCATCTCTCCAGCCCCCATAATTTCTTCTGAAGGAATCTCATGGTCCTTCCTCAGTTCCCCAAGCTGCCTCTAAACTAGAGGCCCATGACCTTTTATACACAGTCCACCTATGTATCCTTGAGTTCTGTATTCATGGACTCAGCCAACTGCCAATCAAACATACATAGGGACAATCATATCTCTAGTGTTTACATATTGTCATTGTGGTCTAATAATACCAGGTAACAGCAGCTTACATCACTTTTTACATGGTCTTATAGATTATAGGTAATCTAGAGGGGGTTTAGAGGATGCAAGATGTGGGTAGGTTATATGAAAATACCATGCCATTTGATAATAGGGATTTTTGAACACTTACTGACTTGGGTGTCTGTGGGGACCCTAGGAGCAATCTCTCAGATTCCAAGGGGCCACTGTACTTGGCTTTCATATAGCTGATTCATTTGCTGAACAGGGAGAGTCCACGGCACCTTAAATATTGTCGAAGCAAACTGGACCTGTCTATGTCTCTAACACGTTCTTGCAAGGCTTTTACATTCATGATCTGATTAGAGATGTGTGGTGAGATTTAAAGACTGCATACTTTATCGATACCTTCTATCAAGAAGACTCCTAGGCAGGAGAAGGGGCTCCATCTTTGTTCACTGTCCAATTGATGCACAGGATGACTCTCTGCAGTATCCTTGCTCCACGTCACCACAGTCAAACCCAGCAGCCACTGTTTAGTGTCCTTTATTGCCACACATGTCTGTGCTAGATTGTTTCGTAGTTCTCATCACTAGGAGGGAATATCAGGACAGACATTGCTTACAATACTCTGGCCCTTTGGGACCTTTTAGTATTGAAGCTGTAGATCAGCTTGTCTCTGGAGGTCCCCAGTACCCCCCCCCCCCCCGTTTCATCATTTCACATTGCACAGCATTTGCCACACCTGCACTCATGAATAATGGCATCCAAGGACTTTCTTCAAGCTGTTCCTGTGCTTTGTTATAATGACCAAAAATGCAAGGCATAGTCTGTGTGGGAAGCGGGTTCTCCGTCAGCTAAACTGAACATTGGAAATCTGATAACATACAGAACAGGCAATGTTTTTCATTCATTTCTTTGATCTGCTCAGGCTCATCCCTAGAACACGATGTCTTCTGATGCTGGCATGGATCACCCTTCCCTTCCACAAATCGAGGTGGAAATGAGTGGTCCATATTTGAAGACTGTCTCCTCTGACATGAATTAAGACTGATTTGGAGAAATGGATGTCACAGGGGGGATGATGAGCAAACTCACAGATCTGGGATCAGAGGCAAAACAAGTCATTGATCAGAAGAGCTGTTGTCACTGTAGAGCAAAGGTCTCCAAAAGGCCCTGGAGTAGGTGTGTCACCCCACAGGAGTCCCTACATGTAGCAAAGAGACTGGTTCACCTGTCATTTGGGCTAGTTCAATGTCCCCTAAAAGCAAGAAAGCATTTAACTTACCTTTGGTTTTACAGGAGCCCACAGCTGAGAGACTAGAACTCTTAAAAGAGATTTTGGAGTTTTATCAAGAGACTGACTCCCCCACCCCCAACATAATATTTTTATTAACTATTTGGCAATTTCATACAATACATCCTAAGTACACTCAATTCCTATTCCTCCCAGGCCTACTTTCCCATCTTTGTATCCCCACAGCCCCCCATCCCTGCCCCCAAACCCACCAAGTCTAAATTTGCATTGCCCATGTTCTCACTGGAGCATGGTCAAACTCCCAATAGTCAGAATCTTAAAGAAAACCCAGTCCTTCCCTGCCCCAGTCAGAGCCATTAACTGAAGAACTACACTTCAGCATCTTTGTCACAGTTTTTAAGGACTCTCTTCAATAGCTTCCTGTCTAGACTGATGCAGGGGTGGGGCAGGTGGGATGAAGTGGAAACTTAAGGGTTCTTTGGAAAGTCAGTTGGATGGTGTTTTGCTGGGGCAAGTACATAAAGGAACATTTTGCTAAAACAGACACAGGAGAAAGGATGTTCTACTAAAACAAACACGTGAAAGGACACGTGATAAAAGATTCTTTGCTAACAACACACATGTATTGGTCCGCCTTACATTCCATAGTTGAGCTACATTTGTTGGGACACTATAGAGAGAAACGAACCAAAAAACTTCTAGTGATATACTACAGTTTGCTGCTGCTTCCAAGGACTCGGGCTGATTGGATGCACGTGCTGAGGCAAGCCACATGGAGGACACGTGATGTTTGGAGGGTACAAACAGGACTCCACGGAGTGACGGAGACTGAGCTTGGCTTGCTGATACAACTAGATATATAACGTTGTGGGTCTCACATCTCTGCTGATCTTTGCTTCCCTGAGAGTGAGACAGCTAAAAACTTCTCCTGGTGTTCCTGTTGGTCCCTCCTGCTGACTCAAGCCGAGGCTGAGGCCTGACTGTCTCTGCTAGGTCGTGTCACCACTGTTGCTAACCCGACTCTACCGAACTGGACTGTTGGTGTATCCAAAACTACTGATTTCCAGACAACACAGACAGGAATTGCTCCAAAGAGCCTTTCTAAACAGGTCCACTACCCCCCCCCCCCGTACTCTTTCTTTTCCACTACCTCTGGTGGGTGGTGGGCTACAAGGAAAGTTAAAGCATTTAGGATTTAAAAAAAAATTAAAGTTATGGGGAGGGTAGGAAGAGTGGGTAGGGGTTTTGTCACAGAATCCCTCAGTGTCTCTCATTGTCATTTAGGTATCTGCAGTTATTCATACCACTACCAAAAAAGCATCCTTGCCCACAGCAGTCAGCAGCTGTACAGACCATGGGCATCAACACTAGCCTTCAGGGACAGCATGAGCCACAGGCACCAACACAGCCTCTGGCAGCAGCATGGACCATGTAATGAACCATTCTTCACCTTCAAGGTGTTTGTGTGGCCGAGCAGCATGGGAGGGTGGGGGGGGGTGGGCAGGACCTCTGTGAGCTCCAGGCTGCTGTTTGCAGCTGGAGGGCAGCTCTGCAGCCCCATGCTCTCCTCCCACAAGCAGGGCAAGTGGCATGAGTAACAGCAACAGCAGCTGAGAATCCATGCATATTATTTTGCCCAGACAGCTTTACATGCAAAAACTGCGATGAGTCGTTGATCTCTGTCTTAGTTGTCTTAGTTAGAGTTTTACTGCTGTGAACAGACACCATGACCAAGGCAAGTCTTATAAAACACAACATTTACTTGGGGCCGGCTTATAGGTTCAGAGGTTCAGCCCATTATCATCAAGGTGAGAGCATGGCAGCATCCAGGCTGTCATGGCGCAGGCAGAGCTGAGAGTTCTACGTCTTCATCCAAAGTCAGCTAGTGGAAGACTGACTTCCAGGAAACTAGGGTGAGGATCTTATGCCCACACCCACAGTGACACACCCATTCCAACCAGGTCACACCTATTCCAACAAGGCCACACCTCCAGATGGTGCCACTCCCTGGTCCAAGGATATACAAACCATCACATGTGTCTTAGTCAGGGTTTCTATTCCTAAACAAACATCATGACCAAGAAGCACTTGGGGAGGAAAGGGTTTATTCGGCTTACACTTCCATACTGCTGTTCATCACCAAAGGAAGTCAGGACTGGAACTCAAGCAGGTCAGGAAGCAGGAGCTGATGCAGAGGTCATGGAGGGATGTTACTTACTGGCTTGCTTCCCCTGGCTTGCTCAGCTTGCTCTCTTATAGACCCCAAGACTACCAGCCCAGAGATGGCACCACCCACAAGGGGCCTTTCCCCCTTGATCATTAATTGAAAAAATGCCTTACAGTTGGATCTCATGGAGGCATTTCCTCAACTGAAGCTCCTTTCTCTGTGATAACTCCAGCTGTGTCAAGTTGACACAAAACTAGCCAGTACAATCTCTTAAAGGTTTCCGAAGGGCCACAAATCCTGGAATATTGATGAGACTCACCTCCGATATCCTGTTGCTGCCCATAGTCAGAGTGACTGTGGGGTTGAGCAGCTTGTCTGGGGCCAGGACCCTTAAGCTCCAGGGTCAATAAATACCACCCAGCCCTTGGCTTGCAGCCACTGGGCAGCGCTGTACTGATGTCCTCCTCCTCTCCCCAGCAGGGTGAGTGGCATGGAGTGGTGGCTGTATGTCATTGGCCAGGCCCTGTAGGCCTAGTGGCAGCACTGGCCTAGATGACACGCAGGGGGAGGTGGCCCAAGCCTTGGGGCAGTTGGAGGCTGTGTCCAACTCTGCAACAATATGGTCCTTTGTCCGCTAAGTCTCTAGTTCTGCTCTTTCAGGTGTAGATGCTACTCCCTTTTGCTATCCCTTTCTCTCCCAATGCCATGAAACCACTGTTTAAAAGCGTCCTCCCGTAAGACCTGCTGTTTCCAGTTGTTCTGGAGATACAGAACAGTGCATTCTCTTCATCTCCTCTCGAAGACTTAAATTATTTGTGTAATTTATGTATATGAATGCTCTGTCTTCATGCACACCAGGAGAGGGGGTCAGATCCCATTACAGGTGGTTGTGAACTACCATGTGGGGTGCTGGGAATTGAACTCAGGACCTCTGGAAGAGCAGCCAGGTGCTCTTAATTGCTCTTATTTGCAAGTAAAGCTGTTTGGGCAAAATAATACGGAGCCTCGGCTGCTGTTGCTGCTCCTGCCGCTTGCCCTGCTTGCAGGAGGAGAGCATGGGGCTGCAGAGCTGCCCTCTAGCTGCAAGAGTTAAGAGAGTGAGCCGTCTCCGCAGCTCCTGGTTATTTATGTATTATATTGTGATATTAATATTAACATGTCGTCTTGGGGATAAAGGAGAAAAGAAAGGGTCTAATTGAAAATCGATGTGTTTTTATCAAGGTGATAAGGGGTCAGTTGTTCTGGCTAGTTTTCCGTCAACTTGACATAAACTAGAGTCATCCCAGAGGAGGAAACCTCATTTGAGAAAAATGTCTCCATGAGATTGGGCTGTAGTCAAGCCAGTAGAACATTTTCTTAATTAGCAGTTAAGATGGGGAAGGAGTGTAGAGGCAGAGGCAGAGGCAGAGGCAGAGGCAGAGGCAGAGGCAGAGGCAGAGGCAGAGGCAGAGGCAGAGGCAGAGGCAGAGGCAGAGGCAGAGGCAGAGGCAGAGGCAGAGGCAGAGGCAGAGGCAGAGGCAAAGGCAGAGGCAGATGGATCTCTGTGGGTTTGAAGCCAGCCTGGTCTACAGAGCCAGGTCTAGGACAGCCAAGGCCACACAAATAACCTTGTCTCAAAAACCAAAAAAACAACGAATCAATCAACAAACAGAAAAACCCAGAGAGAGAGAGAGAGAAAGAGAGAAAGAGCGAGATAGAGAACTTAAATCAACCTGTTTGCACTGTTCCAGAGGTTGATCTCAGGAACCCAGGAAAAAAAAATACCATGTGGGTCAGTTGGAACCATTTTGTTGCCAGGGTATTGTTCTGGAATGTGGTCCCCCGGGGATACCTTTAGTATCAGTCAGTCCTGGAGGTCCATGGATTTCTGTTCAACCACACGAGCAGACTAGAGGTTTGGAGAGCAATGTGAAGGGAGAGCACCCTGTGCCTCTGTACTAGGTTTGGGATCCTTCTCAGACAGCTCTGTAGATCCTAGTCTGTTCTAGGTACCAGACAGATCGGGAGAGTTTCCAGGAAGATACACACAGGGCACAAGGTCCTAAGAGGCTCAGGGCCTGAGTTAGGTGTTTTGCTTGGTCTGAGGTCCTGACCACTGGCTGCACAGGTGAGGTAGGAAATTGCTGATTGTGCTCTTTCTGATGTCTACTCCATCAGAGAAGGCTATCAGTGGAGGAGTTGAAGAGATGTTATCACAGCAGAACATGGAACCCCCAGACTTCCACTGGCTGGGATTTTCAGATATGCAAGGAATGATGACTCTGTGGATTAAAAACAAACAAACAAACAAACAACCCACTGTTTTGGATTTAAAAACATTTATTTTTTAAATAAAAATTACTTTAATTTAAAATTTTAAAATTAATTTTAAAAAGTTTAAATTTAATTTGGGTGTATGAGTGTTTTGCCTGCCTCTGTGTATGTGTGCCACATGTATGCAGTGCCTTAGAAGTCCAGAAAAAGTCATCAGATACCCTGGTACTAGAGTTATAGGTGGTTGTGAGCTGCCATGTGGGAGCTAGAAACTGAAACCCCACCTCTGCAAGAGTAGTAGGTGCTCTTTACCGTGGAGCCATTTCTCCAGCCCCATTTTCTCAGATTAAAAAAAGAATATCCTCCTGGCTCCTCCAGATTTGGAGAGCAGGTACCAAAGAGCTAGTAACAACGCCAGCAATGTGCAAGACTATACCTGAGCCTTGGTGTGATGACCACAAGCCACGCCCTCTTCTTGGGGGGCCCTCCGCTTCAGATGTAAGGATTTTATAGTCAGCTCCGTGGCTCTTCAGTCTGGGCCTGCTTTGAGGGATTCAATTTCCGGGTGGGATTTTTTGTTTGTTTGTTTGTTTTTTGTTTTTTTGTTTTGAGACAGGGTTTCTCTGTATAGCCCTGGCTGTCCTAGAACTCACTTTGTAGACCAGGCTGGCCTCGAACTCAGAAATCCGCCTGCTTCTGCCTCCCGAGTGCTGAGATTAAAGGCATGCACCACCACGCTCGGCTCCCGGGTGGGATTTTTAACATTATCAGATTGTCAGCATTCATCTTGTCCCTTTCTACCTCCCAGAATTCTCAGGCTTCCAACTCTTTTCAACATCTTCCATAGTTTTGTTCTGGATTTAAATAAGCTTTCCTTCCACCTCAGCAGCTGGACCATGATTTAGGCTACCACAAATGTCTCCTCTCTTGCCTGAGCAGAGGGTTTCTAAATTTGAAAATTATTCTGTTTAGCCGGGCAGTCGTGGCACATGCCTTTAATCCTAGCACTTGGGAGGCAGAGGCAGGCGGATTTCTGAGTTCGAGGCCAGCCTGGTCTACAGAGTGAGTTCCAGGACAGCCAGGGCTACACAGAGAAACCCTGTTTTGAAAAACCAAAAACAAACAAACAAAAAACAGAATGAAAGAAAGAATTATTTCTGTTTAATTTCCAGAAAGTATTCCCATAGTAATTTTTTTGTTGTTGTTATGATGCTCTTATAAATGATTACAGGGCTCATTCATTTGCATTTGTTGGTTTCTGAGCTCACAGTACAGAGCTTTAAGGCTCAGTAATACTTTGTCAGTTACAGTAGGCAAACATGCTTCCAAGACTCCCATGCTCAAACAGAGGACACTAATGAGACTCTCATATTGTGTGAACCTTTGGGAATTGTGTGTGTTTTATGTATGCACGGTATCTGTGTGTACTATATGTGTCTGTGTATGAGAGTTCATATGCTTTCATGTCCCATAGAGGCAGGAGGAGGGTGTCTTGTGCCTGTTCTCCCTCTTTCTGCCTTTGAGACAGGGTTTCTCACTGAACGTGGAGCAATGCAGGTAGCCAGGATTCCTATGATCCTCTTGTTCCGCCCCCCCCCACCTGAATGGCAATACTCATCTTTTTACATTAGTCTGAGGATTCAAACCTAGGTCTATATGTTCATCAGATGTTATTACCCACTGAGCCATCTTCCCAGGCCCGCATCTTCAATCTTTTACATGTTCAGATTAATAATGACTGAATTATCTGGGACATTATATATATCTTAGCCCACCAAGGCATATTTTTCTCTAAAAGAGGCATTTATCCAGGTTTTAAAAATTATTTTACAGTTTATAGATACCAGCTCTGTGTTGGAACCCTGTGGAGTTCAAGTGGTGGGCCGTCAAATCTGATGCATCTTCAAAGGACAGGAATAACTTTTCAGTTTCCCCAGGACTCTTTGGGCCCTGTACATAAGGGGCCCAGAGTCAGTTTCTGAAATACATCAGTAGAATGAATCACCACCGTTATTACAGTTCTGGATCTCTGAGGTCACTTTGCCAATGGTATAACTTCCATATAACCCAGACAGGAGGAGTAATTTATGTCTTTTCCTCTGTAGATAAAATATAGGCCTTTCAATGCTGTGAGAACAGTTTTATTCAGTTCATGGGAAATTACATTGGTGCATGACCCCAAACTATCTGTAGGACAATTTCAACATCATCCATGATGATATTTAGTGTATCAAAGTGGAAAATTGCTCTCGCAACCTTGGAAGGGCTCCACACAGAGAACTTTGGAGAATCACGCTGGTATGAGATGACTGCACCCCTGCGACATTCCTTCCAGACCTTTCCAGCTGCCTTGTAAACTTGCTGGTCACACGGGCAACCTAATTCTGCACATAACATCTTGAGGTGTCATGGATGCCAATAGAGTTGGGGGCTGGTGGAGCCAGCTATCCATTCAGGAAACACCTGCCTTTTGGCCAGGGAGTGGATGAAAGAGTTATTTGTTTGCCTGGCATAACCTAGAACCAACAGGGAGCTGCCCAACAAGACAGAACAAAGGGAATTCAGGCTCAACCACCCCAAGCCATTGAGCCTGTTTCTAACTGTAGTCTACACCTTAGCACTCAACTGTGTCACACAGTGACAGCAATGTGCCTGATGGGTAAGTATGGAGAGGAGAACATACGGACTTATAATGTCCATTGCTTAAAGCTTCAAATAGAGACTGTAAGTCTGAGAGTACTGTAGTAGTTACTTTGATTATTCTGCACTAAACTCCTGGCCAGAAGCAGCTTAGGGGAAGGACTTATTTGAGTGCAATTTTCTAGCAAGGGAAGCATGATGGCTGGAGGTCTAGATCTTGGTGTGAGAGCTTGCAGCTGGTCACATAACAGACACAGACAGGATCCAGAGCCAGGCTCTTGTGAGTTACTTCTGCCAGCCAGACCTCATCTCTTAAAGGCTCCACAACTCCCCCAAAACAGTGTCACTAGCTGGGGACTATCACTCCAATACTTTGAGACCCATCATCCATGCTGGGTGAAGACTTGCATGTGTGTCTGCTTTGGAGTCTCCACTACTTCAGTAACTCACCCATATTCTGCATGTAAGCCCAACACACTCAGTGGTTCCTTGGGTTGAACTTTGGTGGAATCAAACTTTGGTTTGTTGTTAGTTCTTCAGTGGGAGGGGGACAGTGTTTATATCTCCCCAGGGAAGAAGGCAGCCACTCAACAGCTTTGGGTGAGAGCACGGGACGAGAAGAGCCATAAAAATAGCTGCAACAGCTACCACTGCCAATCCATAGATAAATCTGGATTAGAACATTCACAAATGCCAGGTCCTGAGCACAGAAGAGTCTGTGTCTCTCCTTATCTGCAGGAATAGATGGCTTCTAAGACCCCAGGGAAGGTAGAAGCCACGGACAACAATGAGTCCTGTGTATAATGTACACCTTGATAGACTTAATTGATAACGACCACAGAAGAGATTAGAGAGCGCCAACAATGACTGCCACTGATAGAGAGTAACTGTAGCTCAGCGTCACTCAAAGCTGACAAGCTGATTATCTCCACCTTTAGCATTCACTGGCTTTAGACGGTGATTGGCCACAGACAGCTAACACCATAGGCTAGGGTGCAACTCGGAACCACTAATAAAACCTTTAAACTGTGGTTGCCACCTGAGGTTTCCATAGACAAACCTGGTTTGTAGGGACAGCTGCCAGACTTTAGACCAGCTGAGAAAGCACCTGTTTAGCAATAGCGTTTTGAAGATGTGGAGAAAGTTCAGTCAATAAAATTGCTGAGGACCCAAGTTTATGCCCCCAAACTCATATATGTCATAGATGGTGACATGTGCTTGTAATCCCAGAATTGGGAGGCAGAGGCAGGAGGATTTCTGGTGCTCGCTACCAGCCAGCCTAGCCTAATCGGAGAGCCCGAAGGAAAGACCCTGTGGATAGCATTTCAGAGAATGGCACCTGAGGTTGTTCTTTGACCTCTACATACATGAATACTCACATGTATACACACACACACACACACACACACACACACACACACACACACACACCACATACATGGATTTTCATTCATGGGATAAGAATGACCCTATTACTCACTTTACAGGATGGGCCATAGTGATTGGCTCAGCACAGTCATGTACCAAGCCCCGTATTCAGGCATGAAGCCTGTTACTGCAGCTGACTGGAAGGTATTGCAGACAAAGGAGTTGCTGCTGCTGCTGGTATAATGGTGGCATGTTGAACCCGCCCTTCTCTGTCTGAAATGATGGCAGGTGTTCATTTCCGTATTAATCTACTGGGGCAACACACTGCCCAGTACAGGGTACTCATGCCATCTGAACATCCACTGTACAACCTCCTCAGAGTCTTGCAGGCTGCTGATCTAGCATGACTGTTTTGTTGTATCATGGAATACTCATTAAAGAACTAGAGAACCAATCACTTGTGACCAATCAGCCCCAATCAAATGTCACTCCCATTTTATGTTAGCATTTATCTCTGATAACTCTGGTCACTTCTTCATCAGTCTCTAACGGATTTTATAATATGTGGAAATATTCAAATGTATGCAAATTGCCAATAAATCAATATCATTAAGTGTTCAAATGGTGTAGAACTTTCATGATATTGGGAGTTAGAGAGTCTGAAGCCTGAAGGTCTTAGTAATCGCTCTAGGACATAGTTTGGGAAGAGGAGAGAAGGATTTGAAAAAGGAAGGATTAAGAAAAGTCCTGGGGAGCCGGGCAGTGGTGGCGCATGCCTTTAATCCCAGCACTTGGGAGGCAGAGGCAGGTGGATTTCTGAGTTTGAGGCCAGCCTGGTCTACAAAGTGAGTTCCAGGGCTATACAGAGAAACCCTGTCTCGAAAACAAACAAACAAACAAACAAACAAAAATAAAAATAAAAATAAAAAAAAAAGAAAAGAAAAGTCTTGGGGGTGTATCCCCAAAGGTCTCAGTGTTTGTGCAATTCCCCATCTCTGGCATCGCTTCTTGAAAAACAAATGGGAATAAGAACACTGACTGCTCTTCCAGAGGTCCTGAATTCAATTCCCAGCAACTACATGGTGGCTCACAACCATCTGTAATAGGATCCAATACCCTCTTCTGGTGTGTCTGAAGACAGCGACAGTGTACTCACATACATAAAATAAATAAATCTTTAAAAAGGAAAGAAAAGCAAACAGGAGGCAGAAGATGTGGCTAGTTGTTATGAGATAATAATGCCAAGAAAAACAGCCAACTTAGTGCCTTGGCTCATCCCAAGAGCTCACTGTCACAGCAAACAGTAAATACAAGTGTATTCAATTTCAGAGAAAACGTTTCCATTTGCTTTTTCACTATTTTCTATAAAAATTCAGTCCCAATCGTATTCTTTGGTATCTTTCCCTATATCAATCCTCTTTAGACCATGATGCTATGGTAATATACATTTGATGCACTGAACAGGTCATATACTATACTTACAATGATAAATACTTGGATACTTGTAGCCAACTTCATCTTCTTTATATACATGCTTTAAATTAGTTTTTAAGTTAGTATACATCTTTTGTTTTGTTTTGTTTTGTTGTCTTTTTGTTTTTCGAGACAGGGTTTCTCTGTGTACCCTGGCTGCCCTGGAACTCACTCTGTAGACCAGGCTGGCCTCGAACTCAGAGACCCACCTGCCTCTGCCTCCCGAGTGCTGGGATTAAAGGCGTGTGCCACCACTGCCTGGCTATGGTTACGCTTCTTAATTTCATTCAATCTCATCTGTTACTCCTTGGAGTTATTTCTTACGCTCCTGGAGTCCTGTCCAGAAAGTTCTTACTTGTGTGCATGTAGTAAAGTGTTTTCTGAGTTTTGGGTCTAATTAAGGTCTTTGATCCATTTTGAACTACTTTTTGTTTGGTGTGAGAGACATGGGACTCTAATTCCATTCTTGTGCACATGGACATGCAGCTTTGTTGTATTTAAATGCCTTTGTCCAATGCCAGGGGGTTGGAACTATGTGGACTTGCCGCCGGAGCTCCCACTGTACTCTACCAGTCTGCGAGTTGTCTTTAGATGGACACCAGCTGAAGGCTGCAGCGTTTGTATGGTGTCTGAGGACGCCAGAGCAGTGAATCAAAGCCCTGGAAACACAGGCCATTTTGGGTTTGCTTCAACACTAATCAGCTGCTTGACCTTTCAAGGACACTCCCTTTCTTTGGGCCTCAGTTTTCTCATCCACAAAATGTGGAAGTAAAATAGATCTGAATCCTATTTGGAGTTTAGTCTTCAGGAGTGGGACTCCTTCCTTTTTTCTTTTCTTTTTCTTTTTCTTTTTTTTTCCGAGACAGGGTTTCTCTGTGTAGCCCTGGCTGTCCTGGAACTCACTCTGTAGACCAGGCTGGCCTTGAACTCAGAAATCCGCCTGCCTCTGCCTCCTGAGTGCTGGGATTAAAGGCATGCTCCACCAAGTCCGGCTTCCTTTTTTTCTTCTTGTTATTCTGTTTACTTAATTTGCATGTCTGTGTTTGTGGGTGAAAGGGCAGGCTTTTGTCTTGAACAGAGGATGACTTGAGAGACAGTCTATTTTTTTTTTTTTTGCCTCCTATTATGTGAGTCCTGGGATTTGAACTCATGTCCTTGGGCTTAGTGACAGACACCTTTACCTGCTGAGGTATCTCATAGGCCCAGTAAGAATCTTTTTTTTTTTTTTTTTTTTTATGGTGAAAAAAAAAGGTGTATATTTAGAATTAGCCATCTGGACTCTGTTTGGATGATTCCAATCTTGTTGGCAACATCTAGGGCATCATAATCAGGAGCCAAGTGAACATACACCTTCTTCTCTTCGTCAGGCCTTATCAGGGTATTGACTTTTGCCACATCAATGTCACAGTTTCTTGATGGCCTGTTTGATCTGATGCTTGCTGGCCTTGACATCCACAATGAGCACAAGCGTGTTGTTATCCTCTATTTTCTTCATGGCTGACTTGGTGGTCAGTGGGAATTTGATGATAGCATAGCGGTCAAGTTTGTTTCTCCTGGGCGCACTCTTTCGAGGATATTTTGGCTGCCTCTGGAGCCACAGGGTCTTGGGCCACCATGGCTGTGGACGCCATGGCTGTGGACGCCTTTCAGCACCGCCTTCTTAGCTTTCAAGGCCTTTGCTTTGGCTTCAGCTTTGGAAGGGGCAGGGGCTTCCTTCTTTGCCTAGTAAGAGTCTTAAGACGTGTTTTCTTTTAAATTCACAGAGTCATTGCCCCAGTGTTAATAAGTTAGGACCCCAGGCAGTGGGACCCTGACAGGTAAGGTCCCTAGAGAGTCGAATCAAACTGTGGGATGCCTGGACCCAGGTAGTCTTTAGGTTTGCTTAGGCCTTCGATTCATTTTCTTATACGAGATCAGTTTTAGTCCTGGGCATATCAAGAGTTACTAGGAGTGTCTCTGTAACCCCATTCCACTCCAACTGGGCTTAAGCCCTTGTCACAAATAGCTTTCTGAGAAACAGTGAAGTTTAGGGGGGGAAACACACCACCCTGTTTTTGCCACATTTCCTGTGAACACAGCATTCTCACCTCACATAAGCCATGTTTCAGAGAAACCGGAGGCTGCTACCTTCCCATAGAAATGCCCCACGGTGGCTGTGAAATACAGGAGGTGGCAGACACAGGATCCAGTGACACTCTGTATCCAAATACTCTGTGCTTTTCTTGGCCACTGTGAGCCCAGGGCCTCCCCTGTGGTCTAACTCCTCCGGGTTGTGCAGACTGCCCAAGGATACTCGGAGCAGGTAGGGTTGCCTGGCCTGCCGAGGCGCACTGCTAGACTTCTTGGGCAGTGTGACCCGTTGAGTCTGTGCTGGTCAGCTGGAGACACATTTTCATCTTGCTGCCGAGCGTATGAGCAATTAGCCTGGTATGAACCCGGCTGCCATCTTGCTGGTTTCCCGTCTTTTCAGCCCCTTGCCAAATCAGCTGTTCTAGGATTGGTGACAGAGGAACTGAAGGAAGTCCAGTGATTAAAAACCTGAGGGTTGCTGGGCGTGGTGGCGCACGCCTTTGATCCCAGCGCTCGAGAGGCAGAGGGAGGCGGATTTCTGAGTTCGAGGCCAGCCTGGTCTACAGAGTGAGTTCCAGGACAGCCAGGGCTGCAGAGAAACCCTGTCTCGAAAAAAAACGGGAAAAAAACCAAAAAACCAAAAAACCTGAGGGTTACTGCCTGTTATGTCACATACCAGCCTGCTGATAGGTGACAAATTCTAGGCAGGTTCCTCTCTGCCCTCTTTTTTAATTAATTAAGTAATCAATTTACTTTACATCTCAATTGAAGCTTCCCCTCCCACCTCTCCTCCAAGTCCCTCCATCTCCCTTTCCCTCCCCTCATCCTCCAGTCCCCTCTTACTCCTCAACAAAGGGGATACCTCCTGTGGACATCAACCTGCTTTGATACATCAAGTTGCAGTAGGACTGGGTGCATCTTCTATAGGCGTAGACAAGGCAGCCCAGTTAGAGGAAAGGGACCAAAGGCAGACAACAGAGTCAGTGACAGCCTCTGATCCTGATGTTTGAAGTCCCACATGAAGACCAAGCTGCACATCTGTTACATATGTGCAGAGTGCCTAGGTCCGTCCCACACATGCTCTCTGTTTGGCAGTTCAGTCTCTGTGAGTCTTTATGGGCCCAGGTTACTTGATTCTGTAGGGTTTCTTGTGGTGCCCTTGACCTCTCTGTTAGCCCTCTTTTTTTTTTTTTTATTAAAGATTTTATTTATTATTATAGTAAGTACACTGTAGCTATCTTCAGACACACCAGAAGAGGGAGTCAGATCTTGTTACGGATGGTTGTGAGCCACCATGTGGTTGCTGGGATTTGAACTCTGGACCTTCGGAAGAGCAGTCAGGTGCTCTTACCCACTGAGCCATCTCACCAGCCCCCCCCCCTTTTTTTTTAAACTGGGCCTCATCCTCAGGGTGATCTGCAACATGCCTGGCCCGGTTTTAGCTAGGATCCTTCTCAGGCGGTTTACTGAGACCTAGCACATCTTCAGTGTCTGACCACCATGGGCTGCTTCCAATGTTTCTTCCTTTCTACCCACTTCCTCCTGATTCTCCTCTGCTCTTGCCCATCCTGGTCCTTGCTTGGGTCAAAATTAAGCCCTGTATTTACTGTTACAACCAACCCAATGTTGATAGCATACATAGTCTTACTTGGTTTTTATTAGAATGCTTTTTTCCTTTAAATATCTTCTGTGGTTTGAATATGGTTGTCCTCCTGAATCTTATGCTGCAGTTTAATCTCCATCTTCAGGGCACAATCTGCATGATTGCAGGGTTTTAAAGAAGAGAAGATGGAGGCTGGTGAGTAGGCTCACTGGTTAAGGGCACTGACTGCTCTAACAGAGGACCAGAGTTTGATTTCCAGCATCCACACAGCATCTTACAACCATCTATAATTCCAGTTCTGGGGAACCAGACCCTCCCCCTTTTGACCTTCATGGGTATCAGGCCTGCATATGCTGCACATACATGCAGATAAAACACACATACACCTGCAACCAATTAAGCCAACCAAGGCCTTTCCCCATGGGGGCCTAGTGTGCAATGCTCACAAACAGCAGCCTCCTTGACATGGGGTCTGTTGCCGATCTGGGTTGCCCTAAGAGACCTTGGAGTAATTTTCCAGCAGTTATTTAAGTCCCTGATCTCAGTGTTGTCCCCAATCCAGGCTTCAGACAGGTAGGTATGTGGGGTGCCTTTGGGAAGCCCCGGGGCACAGTGGCTAGGGTTCACATTGGCTGAGTCATCATGTCCATCTGCACCAAACTGCAGAATAAGAAACACAGGGCTGAGTTCAAGTCCCTCCTGCCAGAAGGTCCACATTCCAGAGAAGTGGAGAGTCACTAAGTTAATGCAGATGAATTTGAAGGCGTGGTTGCTGAGAAGTGGCTCCCTCCTGACAGCTGTGGGGTCAAATATATCTCCCCACAGATATATCTCTAATTCCAATCCCCTGGCCTAGTGATGGGTTCTGAATTCCTGGGAATTCTACAGTGTTCTTCTTTTACCCAACCAAATCATGTAAGGTAATAAGTCTCACATCCAGTCAGAAAGATAAAACCTCGTACTTGTAAAATAAAAATATATTTAAATTAAAAAAAAATGAAGAGAGCCTACAAGAGACAGGCACATGCTCTTCCTGCCTCCTGCCATATGGTGATGCCCCAAGGTGCCTTTGGGACCATTTGGCAGATGTGACTCCTTCCTTTCAACCGTAACTGTAATCCAAACAAACCACTTTGTTTTATAATTTTCCGCGAGCAGTGACGCTGGACTGGGATATTATATTACTAGTAACAGAAAATGGATTACAGCAAGTGGAACACAGGGCTCAGGCAGACACAATCTATGAAAGATATGCGGCGTGTTAGCTTCTCAGGACCTGTCAGCATCCAGGCTCTGTGCTCCTTGCGCTTTGCCAACGTCTGGCAAAACCTACAGCTGGCATTCCTGTAAGACTTACTAAATTATTTAGAAGGCTAACGGGCCTGGGGCCTTTTCAGTGATGGAAACAAACTCAGTGTTCCCCAAGTTTGACTTCTTTCCTGGGGTCCTGGCTGTCTGAAAATTAAAGATACATAAAGCACCCTCAAAAAAATCTGACTCTTCCTCAGTTGAAGCGTCCTGCAGTTTTATGAATCACCTCCTCAGAACACAGGGATGAAAGAGAACCCAGTCAGCCCCCGTCATCACATTAGAAAAGAATCTCAGGTCCCAAGGAGTCCTAGGAAGGCAGCCGAGCAGGCGGATGGTGAGGGACAGATTAGAAACTCGGAAGTGCACCCTCACTGGAGTCAGCAAAGCTGCAGGATCTCCATGACACACGGCAACAACAAGACAGCCAAGAGGAGTCCTAGTGAGGGTCCAGTCGTGAGGTTGCAGCAGAAGCCAAAAGCCTCGAACCAGACCAATGACTGACTCCCTGCAATGCACATTTGCAAGTAGAGCTGTTTGGGCAAAGGGCATACTGTGTGTACACCATGGCACACTGCAGCTTCCATGGAGAGGTTATTTGGTTGGTTTGATTTTCTTTTCTGGGGGTGAGACTGCAAGAGGGCAGCTATGCAGGGATGGGGAGATGAGTGGGGTTTGGGGTGAATGGTGTGAAATTCACAAAGAATCAATAAAGAGTCAAACAAATCCAGCCAGACTAATGTTTACAAAGCCCAGCCCCTCTAAAAAAAAAAGCCAGCAAATATTAAGAAACTTCCTGCTTCAGTGTCTGCATTGCTGCATCTCACTGGTTTGGGAGGGGTGTGGTAACGAATTTCCAGAGAACGGGTCTCTTAAACAATAGAAACACAGAAGCCTGCTCACAGCCCTGGGCTCCGGGTTTCTAAGCCTTCCTCTTGGTTTGCAGAGAGCCTCCTTCTCCCCAAGTCTTCACACTTTCCTCTGAACCTAATGTCTTTTTATGAGGATGCCCATCCTAATGACCCATTTAACTACAATTGCCTCTGTTCAGACTCCATCTTCAAATAAGGCACCTTCCAATGTGTTCCTGGTTAGGGTTCTTGCAGACATTGAATTTTTGTCAGTGGTGAGGGAAGATACATGATGCTGAACACTTGTGCGGCATAGCCATTCATTAATAATTTAACCCAGGGGAGAGGTGTATTGATGTTTGCCTGTGCTTTCCTCCAACCCCCTACTGTAGACTCATCTGAAGAAAACTAAGGTTTAACAAAGTCCCCTCACCCCAGCTTCAGGAAGCCTGACATTTCCTCTTTTCTCTTAGAGAAAAAGGCTTTTTACTTGTGTTCCCTGCTTAAAAATTATCATCATCATTATTATTGTCTGTGTGTGTCTGTATGTTTTGCAAGCACACATGTCTGTGCACCACCTATGGGCCTGGTGCCCTCAGAGGCCTGAAGAAGTCATCAGATTCTCTGCAACTGGAGTTATAGATAACTGTGAACCAAAATGTGGGTGCTGGGGTTTGAACTCCGGTCTTCTGAAAAGCAGTCAGTGCTCTTAACCACTGAGCCATGGCTTCAGCCCCTGTCTTCCCTCAAGAAAGTCATAGGAAAGAATATTCCACAATGAAGGAGAACTTTCTGGAAGATGTACCCTGAAGGGATGAGCTACATTTTCCAAGAAAGTCAGGAAAAGAAGTTTGTTTGGAGAATCAAGAGGCTTTGTCTGTGTGTGACCAGGATTGGAAGGGGCAGGTGAGAAACAGGGTTGGGGAAAGGGGACTGCTTGCCTACCTGTCAGTCTCTCTGCAGGTGTCTGCTCTGAGGACTAGCCTGGGGTCCTCTGGGAACTGACACCCTTTGGCTTTGCTTTCTGGCCCCATTTTCCTCATTCTGTAAACAATGAGGAAAGTCATACTAAAGAGAGATGGTTGTGCCCCTCCCTTTGGCTCTCTTCCTTTTTTGTTTTGTTTGGTTTTGTTTTTTGAGACAGGGGTTCTTGGTGGAACCTTGGTTGTCTGGGAACTAGCTCTGTAGACCAGACTGGCCTCGAACTCAGAGATTCCCCTGCCTTTGACTCCCAACTGCTAGGATTAAAGGTATGTGCCATCATGCCCAGGCGACTATCTGACTCTTAGAAAATGGTACCTAAGAAAGAGGGATTTCTCCAGGTGTCTCGTGCTGGGAGTGGGAAGATGCTGAAACCTGGTGCCAGCCAGAGAAGGAACCTGTCTTCCAGGAAAGGGTTTCACGATGTCCTGACAACTTGTTAGATCGTCTCACAGAGAGACTGGAGCTAAGACTGACGAGTGCAAGCATATCATGACCAGGATTACATATCTCTGACATGCTGTTTAAAGCAAAACCTCATTTCAGGACCCTGAACATAGACAGACTTCAAGAGGCTATTGGATCCCTTTGTCTCTCTTCCCAATGTGACCACCTTGAACAAATCTCGTTTTCCTGCATTTCTTAATGACTCATCTCTCAATAAACCCTCTAAAGATGAATTGCTGCATTTGTTACAAATGTGCAGGTCCAGGCTTTGATCCCAACAACTCTGCTAACAACCTCATACTTGGGAGCAGAGTCTGAGTGTGTCCACAGGACACACAGCCACGCAGTGAAAGCCTGTGGCTCCTAGCTCTCTCCAGTTGGTAGAACATAGGAACAAGCCTGGCTCATAAGATGTGAACAGAGGCAATCCATGTGGGTTCTGAGGTGTCTCCCAGGGATAAAATCACAAAGCCAGGCACTCCTCTGTCCTCAGTTGCTGTGGGTCAGAGCAGAGATGTGATGGAGGCTGATCAGCTGCAAATGCAAATCAGGCAGACACCCTGGCCTGGGAGCTGAAAAACAGAGGCAGGCTCACTGTCATGGAAAGACCTTAGTGCACTGCTACCTCCCCATACTGTGCCTACACCCCTAGCCTGACACTTGCAAAAGAAATGAGGCTCTCACTGCTTAGAGTCATTTCATTGCAGTAAGCTACTTTGCTCTCAATACTTAATCTAACAAGTGAAAGCTGAAGTTGAACTCTGTGTCTGGGAGAAATTCAAGTTCATTGCATATGCCAATGAAGAATCATACATGTGCTTCCTATTTTATTGTGATCATTATCATTATTATTATTATTATTATTGAGACATAGTCTTTCTGTCTCTTTCTCTGTCTCTGTCTCTTTTTCTTTCTGTGTCTGTCTCTCTGTCTTTCTGTCTCTGTTTCTGTCTCTGTCTCTCTGTCTATCTCTGTTTCTCTGTCTGTCTCTGTTACTTTCTACCTCTGTCTCTGTAGTCCTGGCTGTCCTGGAACTCACTATGTAGACCAGGGTGGCCTTCAGTTCACAGAGAGCCGCTTGCCCCTGCCTCCCCAGGGCTAGGATTAACAGCATGCACCACCATGCCCAGCTGCTTCTTGCTTTACAATCTATTATAATCAATTTTATTTTTATACCAATAAGAGCCAGAAATTTTAAGTGGGTTTTATTTTAGAGGGATGATTCTGATTTTTTTTTCTTTTGATTTGTGCATGAAAATCTTTCTGGAAGAGGGAAGAAAAGGAAATAATGCATTATAGCAAACTTGAAGATTAACCAAGACCTACAATTTAAGAACAGTTTAAAAATGGCATGTGCTAGCCTGCTTCCCTTAAATTTTCTTTTACAAGTGAATCTGTAAAGTGGTTTTCTGAGGTGGCATTTAGATTTAGGGGTGAGAGAGGAGGGCTAATATGGTGAGATTTGAGGTTATAAATGTTCTGATTGTAAGCATGCCATTTGTTGTCTTCGACATCCTTGCCTGAGATGGTTTTAGGAACACTGGTCTCCACAGGCAATTTTGGTTTTATCAGTGATGGTGAGGTTTCTGTACCCCGTCATGGTTTCCTTTTTCATTACCCTTTCTGTTTTGCATTCCTGCCTCAGGGCAGGTGGGGTGTGAAGGCCCTGCTTGTCTGGCTGTGCCTGCCCTAGTATACTTTGTCTCACAGTTCTCCCTGACTAGCTAATGGCAGGCAGGAAGTTGAAGGTGAGGTGTGTCTGCCTCCGGCAGGACTGTCTGTCAGGTTGCACCTGTGTGAAACTGGTCAAAACCAGAACAAAGCTGAAAACTGAGACTGTGGCTGGAGTTAAGACTAGAGTACAGGAGGCGACAGGTGCGAAGGAATTTCACATCATGGCAAGGATTTTTGTCTTCATCTAATGCCACTAATGTAATAATCTTACTTAATTTTTAAAGATGTCACTAGAAAATTGAGCAAGCAAAATACTTAGGAAGTCTTAAAGATTAAATTAGACAAAACTAATTTATAATAAAATAAGTGTTTTAATGCCTGGTAAAGCAGACATATGTTTGGTTTACTAAAGCTGTCAGAGACTTTGGCTCAGTGGTGAAGTACTTACCTACCATACTCAAAGCTATGCATTAGAGACCCAGTGCTGGGGGAGAGGGGCGGGGCGGGGAGAAAGAAAAAAAAAAAGACTCAACTATAGAAAATCAGAGTGACCATAACATAGAACAAGACAGATGTTTTACAGATACATTTCTTTTTATAATAGATAGAAAATTCATTCCATGCCAAGCCGAACAAGTTTAAAGAAAATCTGAACAAAAGTATTCCAGACAATAGAAGACAACTCCGATCGGACACCTACAGAGGCAGATACCACAGAACTGCTTTAAGGAGCCCCAAGTGAGCTGAGGCTACCCACTTCTACAAAGAGAAAAGGAGAAAAGGAAAGCAGCTAGCCAGGTACGCTCTCTGGGCTCCCGCAACTTGGGTGCCCTGTGGCTGCGTTCTCACATCAGGAAGATGCAGAGAACAGAGCTGCTGCTGCTGCTGACCAGCGGGGGGCTTGTTGACACAGCCTCAGAGAAAGCCTGAATTATTGCTAAAGTCTCTGGGCAAACTAGGACCCCAGTGTGACGTGTCACCTCAGAGATCCAACTGAGTCACAGCACTGCCACAGAGGCATTTAAAAAAAGGAAACAAACCCGAGGAAATTGTTAAAGAAGGTATTGATCTATTGATATAGAGAGGTGTTTTTCTAGAATACACAGGAAGGCAGGCAAGATGAAGCACCAGGTGGAGGCATCAAAGCTGTACCTCAATACTATACCATGGGATTTTCTGTGTCTAAAGTCAATACCCTGATGAAGAGTAGACAATCAGGTAAATGACCACAGCTACTTGTATGAATATGTGAGGTATGGAATCCTGATAACCCAACCCTCCAAGACATTTCTACATGGAATTCAGACGTAAATTGTGGCTATGTGTAAAACAGAGTCCTTGGCCAGCGTCACCCGCTCTCCTCCGTGTTCTCAGGCTAACTCTGTCAGGAGGACAGTGCTGTCAAACAACTCTCGACCAGATTGTGGTGGAAGAGCGGGAGACAATGAAGGCTGTGGCTCTTGCTTCTTAGAATGGAGAAATAGCTCAGTAACATCAAAGGTGATGTCTGTGTATTTATACAAGGGTTTGTTATTTTATTCTGGAGGTTTTGATTGTTATCTGTGCCATGCCTAAGCCTTGTATTGAATTCACAAGTGACTTTATACTCAAAAGATGTGGAAAATATTTTCAGAGAGCTAAAACTTGTATACGATCATATAACAAGAAATAGCCAAGATTCCATAAACAGCTCAAGCCCGCATCAGAATGTACACCTGGACCACCATCCTTGAGAGCAATGGTTCTCAGCCTTCCTAAGGCTGTGATCCTTTAGTACCTCATGCTGTGGTGACCCCCAGCCATAAAGTTGTTTTATTGCTACTTCATAACTGTAATTTTGCTACTGTTATGAATCGTAATGTAAATGTTTGATATGCAGAGTATTTGATATGTGACCCCCAAAAGCGTTTCGACCCACAGGTTGAGAGCCATTGCTCTGGGGCCCACGGAGGGCTTTAAATCCATATAATGAAATTACTGGGTAACATATAGCAGGGATCTTCCCAAGTGTAACCGATGAACATGCTACTCTTGTGCTCTAGAAATACGACCCCATTGTTGTGTTGACAGTGTACTTGCTTTAACAAAGGATATCAGCATCCTTAGCCACTCTGACAACTACCCACAAAGGAGGAAGAGAAACAGAAGCGATGTCCTAGGACTCTCACATAGGGGCACTCTGTGTGTGTGTGTGTGTGTGTGTGTGTGAGCATGCCCACACCCGTGCCTCTATGCAGAGGGGGACAGAGGAAGAAAGGAGAGGTGAGTGTGAGTGAGCTGCAAGCTACTTCTTCATAATGCCCCTCTTAGGGATAGAACCTAAGCAAATCTCCCTGTGACTAACATTTCATAGGGAAGGGAGTCTCAGTAAACTGACGCTGTGAGAATGTTCTGGATTGTTCTGGTTTTTTGTTTGTTTGCTTGTTTTTAATGTTGCTGTGATAAAACACTCTAAGCAAAAGCATCTCAGGGGAGGATGAGGGTATTTCAGCTTACACGTTGCAGACATCATGGAGAGAAGTCAGGGCATAGACCCCAGGCAGGAACTGGAAGCGGGAACCACGGAGGAATGCAGCTTCCTGGCTTTCTCATAGACTCATGCTTAGCTAGCTTTTTAAAACAGCCAGGACCACATGTCGTGAGAAATGGGGCCACCCACAGTGGGCTGGGCCCTCCCACATCAATTAACAATAAAGACAAGCTGTCACAGACAAGATCACAGACCAGCTTGATAAAGATTACTCAATTGAAACTCTCTTTTTTCCCAAATGAGTCTATGCTGTGTCAAGTTGACACTCACTGCTAACTGGGGCAAGGCCCAATTGGAGGCTCAGTGTCTGGTGCTGTTGAAGATCCCTTGGTATTAGCTGAGTTATCCTGCTTTCTTCTTCCATGGCAGACCACTCACCACTGTATAGTCTCCCTGACCAAGTCTGTAGGCTTCACTTATCACAAGGTTTTTATTCCTCAGCGAATTCTCCACACAGTTCCAATTTCTATAGCTCCCTCATGTTCCCCTCTCTTTTGCATTTTTATCCTTCAGTGGGAATTTAACCAATGTAGACAAAAATTTATGCTAAACTCTTTCCATGGCTTCAGTTTTCCTGACTAGAATCTATCTCATACAGTCCTAGAAATGGTAAACACAGTGATCAAGGAGGAAAAAAAAAGTGCTGTAAATATAGAAAAGCAACAAGTTGTAGTTTTAAAACACTATTAAAGAAGACCTACCAGAAATTGATCCAAAAGAGCAAGTGAGTGGGCAGAGCTAGAGATCATCATGTTAGGTAAGATAAGGAAGAATGGGAAAGGGGCTGGTGAGATGGCTCAGTGGTTAAGAGCACCAACTTCTCTTCCAAAGGTCCTGAGTTCAAATCCCAGCAACCACATGGTGGCTCACAACCATCCGTAAGGAGATCTGACTCCCTCTTCTGGAGTGTATGAAGACAGATACAGTGTACTTACATATTATAAATAAATAAATAAATAAATAAATAAATAAATAAATAAATAAATAAATCTTAAAAAAAAAAAGAATGGGAAAGACAGATGCCACATATTGCCTCTCACATGTGGAGTCTACTTTTAAAAAGGGAGAGAGGGAAGAACAAGACACTCTGGGAAGAGAAGGGGGATGAGTGAGGGTAAGAGTGGAGTAAATGTGACCACAGCACATTGTGTACACATATGAACTATAATGAAAACTATTATTTTGTGTAATACTATATACTAATAAAAGTAACAAAATATATCAAATGAAAAATATATAATATAAAGGTTTTTAAAAAGGAATACATAAAAGCTTCAGGATATTGGAGGTCTATAATAGAATATGATGTTTTTATATGGTCAATATACAATTAGAAAGTACAATGTAAAAAACTGGATTTCTAGCAATATGGAGAACATGAGTGCAAAGGGGAAGAGAGAGAGAGAGAGAGAGAGAGAGAGAGAGAGAGAGAGAGAGAGAGAGAGAGAGAGAGAGAAATATTTAGCCACGATAGTATAGCAACTACCACAGCAGGAGAAACTAGAAACTCCTATTCAAATTGAGCCTTTAAATTAAAATTTTAAAGAACAAGAAGTTAGCCAGCAAAATAGGCAGAAAAATTACCTCTCACAATCTCACTGCTGTTCAAGTTAATTTTGTAAAACAGCCTGAAGTCTCATAAAGTTTTCACCTTCCTCAAGGAGACAAGTGAAGGAAAGCCCATTAATTTTAAAGTATAAGTTATTAAAGAGAAGCAGGTGCAAACGGCAATCGGGTCCATATGCTAAAATGCAAATTAGGAAACTTAGAAACTAGAATTTAAGATCAGAGAAGGAACTCTAGAGAGACACTGTCAGAAAGAGATGCAGTGAGTTATTTCTGAGGAATTCACTGGGAATAAGGCACAGAGAAGCAAAGATATACAAATATGAATATGCAGTATCAAGAACTGGGGAGAATAGGCCACAAATATATATTTTATGAGTTCCTAAAGACCATCAAAGAACCAATAAGGAGAAAGAAAAGAAACAAGACTGGCTAAAAATTTTAAATGAAGAAACATTTTTAGCTTAAAAGTATATCCTAAATCCCTTTCATGTTAATTGAATATAAATTGGATCCATTTCTAAGCCCAAGAGAAAGAGGAAGTTTAAAAGTTATCAAAGGAAAAATGTTAGATTTCTGACAGAAGAGAAACATTATCAACAGCAAACTTCTCATGTAGTGAAAGAGACTGAAAGATGGAGCAAAGGGGAGAAAGAAGTATGGGCTTAGGACCCCCAAGAGCAAGTTCTCAACACAAAGGAGATTTATTTACCTGGGAGGGACAGAGGGCAGCGAGAAGGGACAAAACAGGAGATAGAGGATGAGGGAGAAGAGGGAGGACAAGGGAGAGGGAGGAGGGGTATTTGTCTCAGAGTGGGGACAAGGACTGCCTCTGGATAGACAGTACATAGAAAAATGTTGGTTTATAAAGGTATAACAGGAATCTGTGTTAGGATGAGGTGTTTAATTTTGATTGGGTATGTTAATTAGGTAAGCCACAGGGGGTTTTGATTGCTGGACTTCAATGCTTAGATAGCTGGACCTTGGCAATCAGCCTTAGTTGAAAGAAGTGATCAAATAAGGGAATAGACCTTGATTGCTAGCTTTAGGAATGTAATCTAATGGTTTTTAGCAAGGCAGGAGGACCAGGAAAAAGGGCAATTCATGTTTGAGCCATGCTTGCTGTGCTGTGCTCGAGCTGGCCAGAGTCCCTTCACTAACTAGTTAGTTCAAGATGCTAACTTATAGCATCTTGAATGGCAGACATGGTAGACATATTCAGAAAGTCAGCATTTGGGAGGCTTGAGTTCAAGGCCAGCCTGGCCTATATAGAATGAGTTCCAGGACAGCCAGAGATACACAGAGAAACCCTGTCTTGAAAAACAAGCACACACAATAGTAATAATAATAGTAATAGTAATAATAATTAACAAATAAAAATTAAGCACAATCATCAAAAGAATAGAAATGCAATTTATAGCATCAAAACTAATAGGAAAAAGATTAAAATATCCTGAAAACAGTTTCAACAAAAAATAGGCAAGAACGGGGCTGGAGAGATGGCTCAGCGGTTAAGAGCACTGACGGTTCTTCCAAAGGTCCTGAGTTCAAATCCCAGCAACCACATGGTGGCTAACAACCATCTGTAACGAGATCTGATGCCCTCTTCTGGTGTGTCTGAAGACAGCTACAGTGTACTTACATATAATAAATAAATAAATCTTTAAAAAAAATAGGCAAGAATTTAAAAAAATGGGGTGGGGGCTGGGAATGGTAAAGGGGAGGCCCCAACCTGTGAGGCTGGAGCTGAGAAGAATTGCTTCTGCAAAAGCTACAAAGTTGCACACTGGTTTTAGAAACTGGCCATCAGGGTGAATAGGTGTTGCTGGGAGCAGCTCACAGGAACAGCAAGCAGACAGGAAGTCACATAGGAAGTAGACAGGAAGTGAGTAAAGACAGTGACTGGGCAGTGTCCCACCCTGCTGGTCCAGAATTTTTCAGTGAATTGTTTGGCCTTGCTCATGTGACAATGAAACACCAGCAGAAGTTACAGCAAACATAGTAAAACTCTTCGTTAGAGAGCTCTCTGGTGTCTCCACAGTGGCATCACTTGGCTGTATTTCTACCTGTACCATATCCATCTGTAGTCACAGAAAAGCCTCCTGACCAGTAAAATCCTGGAACTCTAACTCCTCACGTAGCAGGAATTATGTCACCACGATAAGATATTGTGGGAATGTTAAATGACAACTCTGGGGGCTCATTGGTTAAGAGCACTGCCTGTTCTTCTAGAGGACTTGAGTTCAACTCCCAGAGCCCAGTGGTGGCCCACAACCTTCATAACTCCAGTTCCAGGGAATCTGTTGGTCTCTCAAGCCACAAGGCACACAAATGGTGCACAGACAGATGTGCAGGCAAAACACTCATTCATATAAAAATAAAATTAAGAAAAGACAAATGTGTACTGGTACAGTGACAGACAGGTAGATCAATGGAATAGAATTGAAGACCCAGAAATGAATCCACACACCTATGGTCACTTGATCTTTGACAAGGGAGCTAAAACCATCCAGTTGAAAAAAGACAGCATTTTCAACAAATGGTGCTGGCACAACTGGCAGTTATCATGTAGAAGAATGTGAATTGATCCATTCTTATCTCCTTGTACTAAGGTCAAATCTAAGTGGATCAAAGACCTCCACATAAGACCAGAGACACTGGAATTAATAGAGGGGAAAGTAGGGGAAAGTCTCGAAGTTATGGACACAGGGGAAAAATTCCTAAACAGAACAGCAATGGCTTGTGCTGTAAGATCAAGAATTGACAAATGGGACCTCATAAAATTGCAAAGCTTCTGTAAGGCAGAAGACACTGTCAATAAGACAAAAAGGCCACCAACAGATTGGGAAAGGATTTTTACCAATCTTAAATCTGATAGGGGACTAATATCCAATATTTACAAAGAACTCAAGAAGCTGGACTCCAGAAAATCAAATAACCCTAATAAAAAATGGGGTTCAGAGCTAAACAAAGAATTCTCAACTGAGGAATACCGAATGGCTGAGAAGCACCTGAAAAAATGTTCAACATCCTTAATCATCAGGGAAATGCAAATCAAAACAACCCTGAGATTCCATCTCACACCAGTCAGAATGGCTAAGATCAAAAATTCAGGTGACAGCAGATGCTGGTGAGGATGTGGAGAAAGAGGAACACTCCTCCATTGTTGGTGGTATTGCAAGCTTGTACAACCACTCTGGAAGTCAGTCTGGCAGTTCCTCAGAAAATTGGACATAATACTACCGGAAGATCCAGCAATACCTCTCCTGGGCATATACCCAGAAGAAGTTCCAACTGGTAATAAGAACACATGCTCCACTATGTTCATAGCAGCCTTATTTATAATAAATAGACAGAAGCTGGAAGAACCCAGATGCCCCTCAACAGAAAAATGGATACAGAAAATGTGGTACATTTACACAATGGAGTACTACTCAGCAATTAAAAACAATGGATTTATGAAATTCCTGGACAAATGGATGTATCTGGAGGATATCATCCTTAGTGAGGTAACCCAATCACAAAAGAAGTCATTAGATATGCACTCACTGATAAGTGGATATTAGCCCAGAAACATAGAACACCCAAGATACAATTTGCAAAACACAAGAAAATCAAGAAGAGGGAAGATCAATGGGTGGATACTTCATTCCTCCTTAAAATAGGGAACAAAATACCCACGAAAGGAGTTACAGAGACAAAGTTTGGAGCTAAGACGAAAGGATGGACTATCCAGAGACTATCCCACCTGGGGATACATCCCATAATCAGCCACCAAACCCTGACACTATTGCACAATGCCAGAAAGATTTTGCTGAAGGGACCCTGTTATAGCTGTCTCATATGAGGTTATGCCAGTGCCTGGCAAATACAGAAGTGGATGCTCACAGTCATCTATAAGATGGAACACAGGGCTCCCAATGGAGAAGCTAGAGAAAGCACCCAAGGAGCTGAAGGGGTCTGCAACCCTATAGGTGGAACAACAATATGAACTAACCAGTACTCCCAGAGCTCGTATCTCTAGCTGCATATGTAGCAGAAGATGGCCAACTAGGAAGAGAGGCCCCTTGGTATTGCAAACTTCATATGCCCTAATACAGGGGAATGCCAGGGCCAAGAAGCAGGAGTGGGTGGGTAGAGGAGCAGGACGGAGGGAGGGTATAGGGAACTTTCAGGATAGCATTTGAAATGTATATAAAGAAAATATCTAATAAAAAATAAAAAAAAAAGAAAGAAAAGACAAATGTGCTAACTAGTGCCAATACATGGACAGGCTTATGTAAAATAAATTTTAAAAAGAAGACAAACAAGAACACATCTTACAAGTACCTCACGTACTACAATGTAGATATTCTTGAAGGGCTGGTAGTAAAAGTGAAATAATGTAAATTAAGTTGGAAAAATAGTTATTATGCTTCCTGCTCCTTCATATAAAGTTTCACAAACCTGATTTCTTTTTAATGTGAGAAAATGTACTTGTTTGTATATTCAGAGCTGGTCCCTTCCCATCTCAATGTTCTTTTTAATTTTGTTTCTTCTTAACAAATGAAATAATGTTTTTTTTTTCTGACCCACCCACAAGTTTTTAAACAGTTCTTGCTTTTACAGCTGCTGATTCTAATATTAGCTGGCTAAGGGAAGTTCACCCTCCCAACTAATTCAAAATAAAAATAAAATCAAGAAGTACAATTAAGGAGAATTTACTCTGACCGTTGTGACCATCCATCATGCCATGCATGGTTTGCACCATGGTTTGAGCTAGCATCACTGCTGGAGTTGGTCCTGCTGTGAAGGGGAGGGGGAGAAGAGGAAGGTGTTTGGTGTGGCAAGGATGAAGATAAAAGTCACCCCAGGAAAATATTCCCTCTGAAGGCACACTCCTGGGCAGAGCAGAGCCAGGAAGCTCTTCTCTGGGTACTCAACAAACCCTTGGGGAAAGTTAGTATCTCCTGGGTCTGGGTTTTTATTTTTGTTGCTTTTCCAGTCCGAGGGTTCAAATCCAGGGCCTTGCACACTGGAGGCGGGTGTTCCACCCACGGCCATATGCAGGGACCTCCTGGGATGAGTAAGGGGAAGAGCCAAAGATGGCTGAACTGTGATGACCTCAACTGTCACCGAACTCGAAGTCATCTCATAGATCTTGCAGTCAGGGCCTCGGTGCGAGCCAGGTCAGCTCTCACTGCTGAGCTACAGACTCGGTGCTGCTTTAGCTTCTTACTTTGAGATAACCTCAGTAACTGGCTCTGTAGCCCAGGCTAGCTCTAGGCTTGAATCCTTTCCTCAGACTCTGAGGAACTAGGATTACAGGGCTGTACCACTGGGCCCAGTTGACCATTACTTCATGTTTCGTTGTAATCAATGTTGTGTTTTATAAGAAGATAAGGGGAGAGAGAATTATGTTTGGTAGATGTGTAGTCAGGTATGGGTGAAGGGGGTGCCTCTGTGGACTCATGCTGAGGCATCCCATCCCTCTGAGGGACAGGTGATACACAGTATAGTATAGACTAGAGTTTATTCAGGGCATGGGGAGGGGAATTGAAAGGATAGTAAAGACAGAGAAAGGTACAGAGAGAGAGAGAGTAGATGAGTAGAGGCTGGCCATGAGCACATGTAGGTGGTGGGGGGGGGGGGAGGGGAATGGGTAGAGAGGGGGAGCAGGAGAAAGGGGACAGAGCAGGAGCAAGAGAGCAAGAGAGAGGGGAGGGGCAAGCAGTCCCTTTTATAGTGACTCAGGCACACCTGGCCATTGCTAGGTAACTGTGGGGTGGAGCCTAGACAAAACACCAACAGTCAGTTTATTGGTATTTTTAAGCTTACCCTGTCCTCCAATCGCATTCCTGCTCCTTTTAATATTGTCTTTACTGTAGTTGCTGCCTGAGAACTCTGCCATCTTTCAGAACTCTGATTTCCTGTCTGCTGACGTGGAGACTGCTTCCCGTTGGATTATCTCTAGCAACTCCCACTCTGGCACTTTCTTTGGCATTTGTCATTGACCCTCACCTTTCATTATTACTTTTTTCTGCTTGTATGAATAAAACTGTTAAGATCCGTGGGCTCAGGAAAGCACATCTTTTGCTTGTTCATGTCCTGAAGGAGAAACAGGCACACCACCATATGATATGTCTGAGACCCGGCAAGTTCCAAGGGAAACGACCCTTTCACCCAAAGGAATGGAATCAAGCCCTTCCTGAATCCTCATGAGAGATGGTGGGGCCAGGGAAAATTCTAGAGAGAAAGGTTTGATGCTGCGGGCATTTTACAGGCCCGGTGGGATGACTTGGCTGTTGCTGTGGTGGGGGGAGATAGAAAGTCCCCCGTCACTGTCATCTTTGAGTTCAGCTGGAAGCAGACGGAGAGCCCAGTCCGATGGGGACACGGTGATGTTCTGTGAAGATGACCGTTCCGCTGCATGTCCACCGTGGTGTTTTGAATGAAGAATGGTGTCACGTTTGGAAAGGTTTAGGGAGTGGGGCCTTGCTGGAGGGAGGGAGTAACATAGTTTCAACCCACTTCCAGTTTGCTCTCTCTGCTTCGTGGTTATGACTGAAGACGTGAGAGCTCAGCTTCCCGCTCCCACTGCATGCTTGCTGCTTGCTGCTGTCTCCCTCCATAATGGATTCTTATCCCTCAGGAACTGGAAGCCAAAACAAACTCTTCCATAAGTCACTTTGTGATGTTTTACCACAGCTATAGAAAAGTAAACACTACCCACCAGTGCCTGCCCTCAGCTTCAGAAAGAATCTGCCCAGCCAAGCTCCCTGCACACTCAGAGTGGAACAGGATGGAAGGCCAGGCCATCGCTAGCCAGCTAAGAATTTTAAAAGAATCAGAAAGCGTGGAGTTCCTTCCCATGCTCTGGACCTTGAAGGCTCTGATAGACTAAGTCACCTCCACTTTCTTCTCAAGGCCTCTCAGGAGTCATAAAAAGCAACTGTGCCAATACGCTACCATCTGGGGAGGCATCGGGAGGGTAGGGGTGGGAGGTAGGAGGCAGCTCTGAAGGGTAATGTCACATGAGCTGCAAAATCATAGGGGTTTAAATACCAGATCTGCTGGTTATGCACTGGAAAACTCTGGAAATAACTTATTAAATGTCATTTTCCTCTTCTGTAAAATGGGAATTTTACCCAAAAGATCTGAATGCCCTTGGTATATTTAGATCTTTAAAAAAAAGTTGCTTTTTTTTTTTTTTTCTTTTCTCCTAACAGTGACTTTGAGTCTCTGGCTTCTCATGAATGTTTTCTTCTTTGGAAATAAAGAGACAAAATCTTGGCTCACTGGAAAGTAAGTGGTGGTGTGTGGACTACCTGATGCTGTGTTTACATGTTCACGCTGAGAGAAAAAGGTGGAGGTCTGTTTGTCTGTTTTACCTTCTCCTCAGAACTGGAGGGACATTAGGGTTATGGTAGGGTGGAAGGGGACAGAAGAGAGCAAGTTCATCTCATCTCATTCATTCATTCACATACTCTATTACACACACACACACACACACACACACACACACACACACACACACACACATTCAGTGTGCACAAGTACTTGTGCAAGTATGTGCCTGTGGAGGCTGGAAGTCAGCCCTTGAATGCTGTTTCTCAAGGGCCATCAACCTTAGAAAATTACTATTTCTTTAATTTTTGATTATAATATAATTACATAGTTACCCCTCCCCCTCCTTCTTGCTTTCTTTCAAATTCATGGCTGACTTTAACTATTTAACTTTACACACACACACACACACACACACACACACACACACACACACACACACACACACTCTGTATTTCTAAATACATAATGGGTTCCTGAGTGGGAGGCTGGAGCTGTAAGGGAGGAACCAGTGAGAGAAGAAACGAGACCAAGACAGAGTTCTGATCAAGGCCGAATGTTTACTAAGAGTCTGTGCTTATAAAGGAGGAGGCCCATCCCCTGCCACGCCAGGCATCTTTATGCTTTGTTGCCAAGTTGTTAGCACTAGGTCACCAATGGACAGGTTGTCAGTCACCATCTTGTCATCTTATCTCAGGAATATCTCAGGAAGACAGGTTCAGCCTCTCAGCAGGAAGCCGCATCTTGGAGGAGAGCAGTGCAGGTGACGGAACAATAGACCTATCTAGGTCAGAAGACTCCACCCTAGGTGGTCTCATTCACAGTGGCAGAACAGGTCTGAATCAGCCTGCTCAAGGCTGGGGAGGCTACAATGCATAGTACATAAATACAATCTATAATGTTCCTTGTATGCATGTTTTCTGGGCTGACTGCTTGGTGCTGGACAACCAGCCGGCATGCTCTCTCTTCTCTGGGGCAGACTGTTTCTTCCACTCTCAGTACTCCTCAGTTGCTTTAGTTCTTCTTTAGTCTAGGGCTGAGGCCTCTTTTGCTCCCTCCCCCTCTGTGTTAACATGGCTATCGTTGGTATTGTCCTTGTTCAGGTCACCTTTAGGTAGCCATGTTGGTGAGACTTTATGTGTGTAGCTTCTGACATTCCTAGGAAACACAATCTTATAACACCAAACTTCTGTTCCTCTGGCTCTAACAATCTCTACTCCCCCCACCCCCACCCCCTTCCACAGAGCTCCTTGAACCTTAGAGGTCCATCTGTCCATTGGAACTGGTCTCCATACCTGCGTTTTGATTGGTTTTGGTTTTCTTTCTTTCTTTCTTTCTTTCTTTCTTTCTTTCTTTCTTTCTTTCTTTCTTTCTTTCTTTCTTTCTTTCTTTCTTTCTTTCTTTCTTTCTTTCTTTTTTTTCCGAGACAGGGTTTCTCTGTGTAGCCCTGGTTGTCCTGGAACTCACTGTGTAGACCAGGCTGGCCTCGAACTCAGAAATCCACCTGCCTCTGCCTCCCGATTGCTGGGATTTAAGGCGTGTGCCACCAATGCCTGGCTTGGTTTGGTTTTCTTTAATGGTCTCCATCTGTAATAAAGAGAAGTTTTCTTGATGAGGCGTGAGGACTACACTTACCTGTCAGTATAAGGATAAATACTAAGAATATAGTTAGAGATTCTGTTGACTAAGTAAGGGGTTGGTTGTAGGTTCTGAGATCTGCGACCTCACTGGCCCCAGACAGTTAGCTAGGTTTCCAGTATTTGGCTTGAACTCCCTCTTGTTGGGGTACCCGAAGTCTATCGAGCTGTTGGTTACTGCCAGCGAGTGTGTGCTGCTACTGCATTCTTAGGGTAATTGGATCATGCTGCCATTGTTTTGGTTCATAGGTGTTGTGGTCTGTTAAGACGCTTGATTGTTTTTCTTCCTTGGAGGCTTGCATGGCACTTTCTGGTACTATGAATGTTGGACCTCAGGGAGGAAGCTTTCAGGTCAGTTCCAGCTCAGGAGCCTCTGGGTCATGTGTGAAGTACATGGTGTCATAAGCAACAGGGACTTAACCTTCCACCTCTGGGAGTCAACTAAGGAGTCTCTTGGACAACCCTGGCAACAACTTAGAAGAGGGCTTCTTACAAGGCCTGCTGTTGGGAGTTTGAAGTAGTCAATCTATGGTTCTTGTTTTTTTGGAACAGTGTCTCTCATTGGCCTGGAGATCGCCATTTAGAATAGGCTGCCTGGGGCTGGAGAGATGGCTCAACGGGTAGCACTGACTGCTCTTCCAAAGGTCTTGAGTTCAAATCCTAGCTACTACATAGTGGGTTACAACCACCCATAATGAGTTCTGATGCCCTTTTCTGGTGCATCTGAAGACACTTACAGTGTACTTATAATATGTATAATAATAAATAAATATTTAAAAAGGGGGGGCTGGAGAGATGGCTCAGCGGTTAAGAGCACTGACTGCTCTTCAAAAGGTCCTGAGTTCAAATCCCAGCAACCACATGGTGCCTCACAACCATCTGTAATGAGATCTGACATCCTCTTCTTGTGTGTCTGAAGACAGCTACAGTATTCTTAGATATATAATAAATAAATATTTAGACTGAAGTGAGTGGGGCCGACCTGAGCAAGCAAGCAGAAGTCCTGAATTCAAATTCTCAGCAACCATATGATCACTCACAACCATCAGTACAGCTACAGTGTACTCATAAACATAAAATAAATAAATAAATCTTAAAAAAAAAAGAATAGGCTGCCTGGCCAATACACCCCAGAGATCTGCATTTCTTGGTCTCCCTTGGATTATAAGTACAGCATCACACCTGTGTATTGGGGCTCAAACCCAGTCCCATGCTTGCCAATAGAGCTATCTCTCAAATTCCAATAAATTCATCTTAAATCACAGGATGCAGTCTTCCTCTAGACGCCAAAATCCTCTTCTTTGATGCAGAACACACACACATGGGGAATGTCATCTTGTCGCTCTCACTGACACTGAACTCCAAGGGTATGACCCTCCCACAAACTCTTCACTGACTCTTTCATGCTAATTACTGTGATAAATTGCTCAGCTCTTTTGTGCCTGTCATTTTTATTCAAACAGAAAAATCCAAAACTGCCCATTAAAAACAGGGGCCATTTGGTAATCAGAGCTTAAATATTTGCCTTTTGACATTCCAATACAAAAAGTAATCTCCAGGTCGAATGGCCTGCCGACACCCAGGAAAATCAAATGGTAGGAAAGTGATTAAGTATAGAGATGATGTCATAACCAAAAAAAAAAAAAAAAGACATTCTAGCTAAATAATACTAAATTGACTCCACAGCAGCTAGTCATCTTATTAGGTTGCAGCTAGAGCCCTCATCTATGGGAGCTCAGTGACAGACTGCATCCCCTCTCCTCGCTGTTGGTGCTATTCTTCTCTGTCCTAAGGCTGGTGATCTCTTGCTGGAAAGATGAATGCTTAAAGTCTGAATTACATTCAACAGCCTTTTCTGACCATGATTTGACCACGTGGCCCCACAAATCTAAAGCAGGAAACAAGGTGTATACAAAGGCTCCACGTCCGGCCTCAGCTCTGCTTTTAAAGGAAAGAAAGGATTGAGCTTGGGTTGAAAAGAGCTACCATCAGTTCTCCCTGTGCACACATCTTACCTGTGCCTTTGCTAAGCTGTTATTGTTAGTGGGTGGGGCTCTCAAGTCACACCATGTCACCACCCCACTCCACAGCCTCCCCACTTGTTGGGGTTACAGGTACTGGCCAGCATGCTCAGCTCACACAACAGAATTTTATAGATGATAGATGTGTGTGTGTGTGTGTGTGTGTGTGTGTAAAATACAAGTTTAAAAACACGCCTCGGAGCCGGGCGTGGTGGCACACGCCTTTAATCCCAGCACTTGGGAGGCAGAGGCAGGCGGATTTCTGAGTTCGAGGCCAGCCTGGTCTACAGAGTGAGTTCCAGGACAGCCAGGGCTATACAGAGAAACCCTGTCTCAAAAAAACAAAAAAAAAAAAACCAAAAAACCAAAACAAAACAAAATAAACCCCACCCACCCATCCCCACCCACCCCCACCAAAAAACACGCCTGAGATTGCTGTAGTCCAACTGCAAAGCAGAAGGCTGCAGCTTCCTGTTGTGACTTTAAAAAGACCTCTCGGGAGTAAATGTTAAGATTCTTGTGGGATGCCGAGGTAAGGAGTATTAATATTATAACTGCTCTTTTCTAGCCTATTGAAGTGCAGATGCGGATGGAGCAATGGAGGCTGTCTAGATAATTACTGCAGAAGGGAAAATTATCTGGATAGATGACCAACATCCCTCAAAACTGAAAGGAGGAGCTGGCAACAACACAGAAGCATGCCTTGGAAGGTATTTCAGATATTCTTTTGTGCAGTAAGGATAGCCTGTCGCTGAGCCCCATTTATTCACAAGGCAGGAGGGCTGCGGCTGTAGCTCATGGCAGCATGTAGCACTTGCCTCACAGGCACGAGGTGTTAGTTTCAGTCCCAACACACACACACACACACACACACACACACACACACACACACACACACACACAATGGGGAAGGATGACTATCAAATAGTTGGCATATGATTGATACTGTTTCATATAATGCATCATTTAATCCAGGACACAGTACACAGCAAGGCACGTTGCAGAATTTTATATGATTATGTAGAGTCTTTAAAATTTTAAATTAATGTGTGCATCTCTCTCTCTCTCTCTCTGTGTGTGTGTGTGTATGCATGCCTGTCTATTGTTGTGGATTGTACCCCAGGCTTTGTGAGTGTCCTCTATTACCTGAGCTACATTCTCAGCCCTTCTTACTGTGTCTTAAGTTCACAGATGAGAAATCAGAGCTCAAAGAGCTTGCCCACGGCAAGTGTGCAGAAGAAACCTGGACCTAAAAAACAGAGCTTTGTACTTTCCCAGTCTGCACATGCATTCCTAGAGCCAGTGGTTCACTGTAGGGAAACTGGAGGAGGTGGCACCTTCTCTTTAATAGCATATTGTGTTGACAGTGGTAGTCAGGCATTGTGGGAATCCTAGCACTGACCTAAATTAATTCTCAGGAATATTCTCTTGACTAGAATAGTAGTTCAGTTCTAATTTGTAGAACACAATTTGCAGCATCAGATACTTAAATAATAAAATAATTGCACTGATTGTTTATGGCTTTGTATTTTTTTGTTTGTTTGTGGACAGGTTTCTCATGTAGCTCAGGCTAGATTTGAATTTGCTGTACTCCCTGATCCTCCTGCCTTTACACCCTGAGTTCTGGGATTGTAGGCATGCCCTGCCCATCGCTCATGCCTTTGAAAGGACTTCCTCCTCTTCCCTCTTTCCCTCCCATCGTCCTCCCTCCCCTGCCTCACCAGTCATTTCCACATGGCTCACAACCACACATATGGTGGCTTACAATTCATAACCCAGGCTCCAGGTGATCTCTTGCCTTCTTCTGACCACTGTAGGTACCAGGCATACATGTGGTACACACATATACATGCAGGCAAAACATTCATGCACATAAAATAATCTAGACTTAAAAAAAAATTCTGAATAGACATGTGACATAGCCATGGGATTACCTGTGCTGTTACAAACCAAACCTGTCTGGCTTTTACAAACCAAGGTTTCAAATAATCATTAGCTAACCACTCTTGGGATGAAACATTAAGTTGACTCCGTGCTGCTACTTACCTTCGATCCCCAGGGGCTGCAGAAGGAGAAATCAAAGAGAGCTGAATTGCCCTGGGGCACATATGAAGCATTGTTCCGGGAAACACTTTGCTGCTGTCATAATCTTTAATCCGCATTGCTCATCACCAGGAATCCAGTGCAGGATACTCTAGGAGCCAGGCCTATGCAGTAGTTGAATGTTCTTTACTATTACTATTACGAGATAAGTAGTTCCTAGCAGAACTCAAACATTACTTTTATTTTTTAAATTTTTTTTTTAATTTGAGGATGATCTCATGTATCCCAGGCTGACCACAAATTCACTTTGTAGCTAAGGATAACCTTGACTTTTTTTTTTTTAGTTTAAAAATTTTTGACACAGGGCAGTGGTGGCGAATGCCTTTAATCCCAGCACTTGGGAGGCAGAGGCAGATGGATTTCTGGGCTCAAGGCCAGCCTGGTCTACAGAGTGAGTTCTAGGACAGCCAGGGCTACACAGAGAAACCCTGTCTCGGGGGAAAAAAAACCAACTTGACAATTTCATAAACATATTCAGTGTACTGTGATCATATTTACAAACTTCATCCTCTCTTGTCTCCCTTTTATCTTTGTTGAGCCACTTGCTAGTCCTAACTAATCTCTATTCTCCTATTTTAATGTCTTAAATTAAAAAAAAGAATCATTTTACAGGTCTTGTGTAAGTATCCACAGCTTCTGTGAGATCATGAATTCAAGGACTATGTCACATGCAGAAGACAGGGTTCCAAGGACTATGTCACATGCAGAAGACAGGGTTCCAAGGACTATGTCACATGCAGAAGACAGGGTTCCAAGGACAATGTCACATGCAGAAGACAGGGTTCCAAAGCATCCATCCCTTCACCTGTTAAGATCTGTCTGCTCCTCTCTTCTGGCATGTTCCATGGGTCCTGAAAGGAATCATATAAAAGTCTCACTTAGGGCTGGGCATTCAACAGTCAGTTCTCAGTACTTTGACTAGTTCTGAGTCTCTAAGAGGAAGCCTCTCGTCGCCAGCTGAACGCAGCATGCATCTGTGGATGTATGCATAGACACTTAGGAAGTGTGACTCCATGTCCTTTTAGCAGAACACCAGTAGTAAATTCTGCACAGGACCTATGACTGCCTCCTATCGTATAGGCTTTTAATAAGCTTTATAGGACCCACCTCATGGGTCCCTTAAATCCAATCAGAAAGGAGTTGGTTACCCTCAACACAGTCTTGCCAGTATCGCCTCTGTGCACAGGTCTTGTCTGGCAGGCAGGTGGTAAAGTCTCCAGGGTCCATTGCTGAGTAAGACTGTGGATGACGTCTCTCTCCCAGCACCCTGCATAAGCACCTTTCAGCACTGTGAAAACCAACCACCAGAAGGAAACTTCCAGTTTACTTCCAGCCTTATCTGTATCTTATGTCCAAAATGTATGGATGGTTTTAAACTTGTGATCCTCCTGCTTCCACCTTCCGTGGGGGGAGGGGCAGCCTGGTTTATGTGATGTTTGGGATCAAACCCAGGGCTTCATGCATGCTAGGTAAGCACTCTACCGGATGGGCTACATACAATCCCAAAGCTCTTACTCTTATCAAGAGTATATACAAGCATATACAAGATTGTTTCTAAAACTCTCCAAAGTCATAACCAAAGGAACAACCTTTTACCCTGCGCTCTTCCTAGAAGTCTGCTTCCTGGAAGCAATTTGCTTCATTTTTCAAATCGTTCTTTCCGGAACATCCCTTCATGTTTTATCTTTTACTTTTTTGAGGCAGGGTTCTAGTACGCAACGCAGGTAAGCCTGGACTACTATATAGTCCAGATGATCCTTAAACTCACAATCCTGCTCCCTGTAAAACACGCTACTATGACTATTACTATGAGGCATAGGCTTGCACCACTATGCCTAGCTTATTTTAAATTTTCCCTCTGTAACTTAAATTTGCCAGCCTATATGCTTTTGATCCATAAACAACCCACATTGTGCTGATGTTTAATAGCGACAGGTAAGCTCTGTTTTTCTCTCTCCCTTCCCTTATTTTCTGAAAGCAGCCTCCTTTTTTTTTAACACATTGTTGAGAAATAATTCACACACTATAACTTGGTCTTTTGAAGTACATGATTCAGTGATTTTTGGTTGTGAGCCTAGCCTTTAATGGCTGAGCCATCTCTCCAGCCCTTCAGCGATTTTTATAATTGATTTTTCTTGCTGTTTGAGACAGGCTCTCACCATGTAGCTTTAATTAGCCTGGAACTCATCGGTTTTGGAATGACTGATGTATGACACTTTGCCTGGCATCAATTATTTTTAATATATTCACAGAGATGTGTAGTCATCAAGTTTTGGAATATTTTTCTTACCCACAATAAGGACTCTCACGCCTCATTCTTTCTCTTCTCACAGCTCTAGGTAACCGATAATCCTCTGTGTTCTTCTGTGGGTCTGCCTCTTCCTGATGCTGACTTAGGGGCAATGATATAAGACACTTTGGCTATGGTTTCTTTCACTCAACACAATGTTTTTAAGGCCTACTCATGTTGTGTAGCATGTATCCAAATCCCATCCCTTTTGTGGTTGAATAGCATTATTTTGCATGAATGTATTACATTTTATCTGTTTGTTCATTGGTGATGGAACATTTGGATCCTTCCACTTTGAGGCTGTTATGACTAATACATGCAAATACACTTTTTTTGGCTCACCTGGGCACATACCTTAGAGCAAATTTTTTTCAGGTCACATGGTAACTATGTTCAAAGTTTCTGAGGAACTGCCAAACTGCTTTCCAAAGTGACTGCATCATTGTACACTTCTCTTGCAACCCATGATGGTTCACATCCTTGCCAAAATTCAACTTTTCATGTGAGTCATCTTAGCATGAAATGGTGTATCATTGTGGGTTTGATTTGCACTTCCCTAATGAATAATGAGATAGATTATCTTTTCATATGCTTATTAGCCATTTGTGAATCCCCCAATTTTTAAATTTTTATTTATGTTTTGGCCAAAGGAAAGGATATTTGCTCAAATCCTTTGCCTATTTTAAAACTGACTTTTCATTTTATGAGTTGTAATAGTTCTTTATATGTTCTGGTTACGTGTCCCTTTTTGGGCATACTATTCAATATCATTTTCTTCTTTTTTGTGAACTGTCCTTTTTCCTTCTTGATGGTGTCCTTTGAAACACAAAAGTTTGACATTTTAACATAGTGTCGGGCTGGTGAGATGGCTCAGTGGGTAAGAGCACCCGACTGCTCTTCCGAAGGTCCGGAGTTCAAATCCCAGCAACCACATGGTGGCTCACGACCATCTGTAATGAGATCTGACTCCCTCTTCTGAAGACAGCTACAGTGTACTTACATATAAATAAATAAATCTTTAAAAAAAAACATAGTGCCACTTATCTATTGGAAAAATCATTGCTTGTGTTGTTGGTGTTGCGCTGAATTTTCTGGTGGTGTCTATTTGCAAGGCCATGTTAGTACTGGACCTTGGAAGTACCTCAAAGGAAGAGGTTTGGACGCTCTGAGTACTTTGAATGCAAGGCTCTCGAGATATTAGAGGCAACCTCAGGTTGATGGTCCTCTATTGCCTTTCTGCCTCTTGTCCCTTATTCTACACAGAAGTGAGTCATGGAAACCGGAAGCCCTCTTCCCTCATATGGGTCACAGAAACTAGAATCCTCCTTCTCTCAGATAAGCCCTGAAGCCTAAGGTAGGACTCTGACTGATCTTTCTAGAAAGAAGCCTTCTCACCTTCCCTGTGTGATAGTGGATTAGAAAACCCCCATTCCAGAAAGGTCCGGCTACATCCCTGACAGGAGGGGTTGTGCTTAGGGACCTGGATGGTCTGTCTGGACAGTCTTGCTGGGTTCCCCACCCACTCTATTAGGTTAGATCAGAGTTTTTGCCCAAGCGTCTTACAGCTGGCCATTTTTTATCGAGCCTAAGCACAGAGGTAGGCAGTTTTCCCTGGACCTTTGGGTCTTTGTGTCTGAAGACTTCAGCCAAACTTAGAACTTTGATAGCATATTTGCCGTGCCTCTCTCCTGTTTCTCTTTATCCATGTTACTTCAGCCCTAAGAAGGCTGACGAGACTTCCCCTCCCTTATATCAGCATTAGTGGCAAGCCATGCAGTAAGTGTGTCATAGTGTCTGCCTGGGCGAGCAGCCTTAGCACATTTCATGAGTCTTCTTTGAATCATAACCCACTGTCTCAGGTAAGGTTTCATTGCCGTGAAGAGACACCAAGACCACCTCAACTCTTATAAAGGAAAGCTTTTAACGGGCTGCTTACAGTTCAGAGGTTTAGTTCATTATCATCATGGCAGGAAGTATGGTGGCATGCAGGCAGACATGGTGCTGGAGAGGTAGGTAGCCAAGAGTTTTACCTCTGGATAGGCAGGCAGTAAGAAGTGAGAGTAAGTCACTGAGCCTGGCTTGAGCTTCTGAAACCTCAAAGCCCCCCCTCCCACCCCCCCACCCGCCCTCCCACCCCCCACCCTATCCATCCTCTCCCCTGTTCCCAGTGGCATACTTCTTTCAACAAGGCCACACCTATTTCAATAAGGTCACACCTACTTCAATAAAACCACACCTACTCCAAAAAGGCCACACCTTCTAATAGTGCCACCCTTTATGGGCCTATGCGGGCAATTTTTATTCAAATTATAACATCCACTTTGTATGACAGATGAGACTACCCCAGGGTTCCCAGGGATCTTACAGACCTGTATTGTTTTGAAAAGTGACTTAGCTTTCCTGAGTCCTTTGTGTGTGTATGTGGTCTGTGTATGTCTGTGTGCACTTGACTCTTTTATCTTTGTGTGTGTGTGTTCATGAGTGAGTGCAGGTGCTCACAGAGAGGTCAGAGGGTAACCTACAGTGCTGGTCCTACCTTGCTTGAGACAGGACTTCTTGTTGTTTTCCATTTCATATGTCAAATTAGCTGGTCTGAAAATGTCTGGAGACCCTCCTGGCTCTGTCTCTCATCTCACTAGAGTAATGTTTGGATTTTAGATGCACACTAGGATTCTGGGGATCTGAACTCACGTCTTCACCCGTGTATGGCAAGCGCTTTTATCACTGAGCCACCCTCCTCTCTTTTAAATCTTAAACTTATGAAACTGGACCGCCCCTGAATCAGAATGAAGAATTTGTAGTATTATGGACAGGAAATCCTCAAAAGCTAGAGTTCAAAGTAAGTGTCCCAAGCAATCAATGAAACTTGGCACGCGCGGGAATTGGCAAGGACAGGAGTGTGTAATTCAACAAATTGCATTTCGATTTGTAGGTCTGTCTGCTTTATTGCTTTCTGGCATTCGGGGTCAGTCCAAATGCCAGCTCCCTATAGAAGGCTTTGAATTATTTCTCTTGGTTTGATAGTTTCATCTCTCAAAGCATTCCAAGAGGTAGCATAGCATGCATCTCTAAATACTATCAACTTAACGCCAAGGAGTGCAATTATTTAAACCATTGGTTGGCCTCATTCTTTTTTTGTTTGTTTGTTTGTTTGTTTTTTCCAGACAGGGTTTCTCTGTAGCCCAGGCTGTCTTGGAACTCACTTTATAGACCAGGCTGGCCTCGAACTCAAAAGTCTGCCTGCCTCTGCTTCCCAAGTGTTGGGATTAAAGGCGTGCGCCACCATGCCCGGAGGTTGGCCTCATTCTTAAAACTGTCATGCTTCAGGCTTATGGTTACCTTGCTTGTTTGCAGAGTCTTACTGCTGACTAAGAAATGTTTTTTGAGCTTCAGATCATATCAGTCAAAGGGACATGGGCAGTACTGTCCCCATCGGATCAGACCCATGAAGTTCTTTCTGAAGACATTCAATAATCTCTAGAGATCTCATGTGATTTGTGGAAGAAGAGCTCAAAGGCAGGATTATACCTCTAAATGCTGCATGAACTAGAAAGTAAACTTTGCATAGGAAGCCCACTGCGATACCCTGAGCAATGCAATACTGTCCATATTGTGCATCCAGAGCTGAGGCACCTTCAGAAAACAGATGCCAGGTGTCACACAATCTGGGTTTGAAGGAAGGCTGGACTTACTTCCATTACTTATTTCTGGCCCAAAGAAAAACTGTATATAACAAAAGCATATGATCAGAAAGCTTGATTATCTAGTGGCTTTAATTACACCTCCAGGAATGTATCAGAGGGGCTAGAGGGATAGCTCAGTGGTTTAGACAACTTACTCTAGCTTGCAACCAGTTCTAGAGGGTTTGACCTCTTCTTCTAACCTCCACAGACACCAGGCACATGTGTGCATATGTGTACAGGGAGGTAAAGCCCTCATATGCATTGTCCTTGTCAATGGTCTAGTGCTGGGAAGAGACTCCATGACCAAGGCAACTCTTATATAAAAAGAAAGCATTTGATTGGGACTTGTTTAGAGTCTCAGAGGTTTAGTCCATTGTCATCATGGCAGGGAACATGATGGCCCTCAGGTAGACATGGTGCTAGAGTAGTTACTGAGAGTTCTACATCTGGATCCAGAGGCAGCAAGAAGAGAGGGACACTGGGCCTGCTTGGGCTTCCAAAACCTCAAAGTGATGCATTTCCTTCAACAAAGCCACACCCCCTAATCCTTCTCAAGTAGTGCTAGTCCCTGATGATTAAGCATTCACATATGAGCCTATGGGGGCCATTCTCACTGAAAGCATCACACACATAACATAAATAAATATAAACATAAAGGAACGCATTGGATACCACCACTGTGTGGTCCTTTCCATGTCTCAGTATTTTCACATTTTATAGTGTTTGCATATTTGTGTGTTCACATAAGTGGGAGTCATGCATGCACGTGCATGTGTGTGGAGGTTAGAGACCGATTCCAGGTATCTTCACTCACTGTACCTCTTGTGTTTGAGTCAGGGTCTCTCACTAGCCTGAGGCTCACTAATGAGGTTGGGCTGGCCAGGAAGCCCCAGGGATCTGGCTCTCTCTGCCTCCCCATTGCAGAGATTTTAGGCTCATATCATCACTGAGCTTTTCCACATGGGTTGGTTAGAACACACTCATATTTTTCACACTTAGGTGGCAAACCTGGTCCGCCTGAGCTGTGTCTCCAGACCCACATCTGTTTCTTTGATATTGATGCTGGGCATAATGAATTCTACTTTCCACACTTGAAAATCTAAGAGACAGAGCTGGGACTTTAGGATGGCAGTTCTGACACACAGATAGGACAAACAGTTACTATCAGCTAGTGGATAGCAGCAAAGCATTCTTCTGGCCTTTGCCCACGATCAGCCCACCTCGTTACACGATGGCCTTCTTAAAGCTTAACAACCGAAGCCCAGGTCTCCGGATTCTGGAGAGGCCGTCAACACACTCACTAGATTCTAATGGCTCCAAGATGCTCCGAGGCTCTGCCCTACCTTAATACAAAGAGGGATCCCCCTCTAACCATGGCCTTTTATGAGTCAGATCAGATTTTTGAGGGTCTAATTCTAAACCACATCTTGGAATTTTCCTAAGTCTTTCATTCGTGAAAACCCAAACTGTCAGGAAATCTTTCAGTTGTGACCTGCCAAGTACTAATTCCACACCAGACTCCAGAGAGTAAAAACTGTAGATCACGTCAGTGTGTGCAGACACACCTTCCAAAAACGAGGGACAGAAATGACCACGGATGTATGTGGCTTGCACTTGGCAGGGCATAAATGTCTTCTGGGTGACATTATTATTGATGGATGGAAATGTTTTTCTTTTTTTTTTTTTTAAAGATTTATTTATTTTTATTTTATGTAAGTACACTGTAGCTATCTTCTGACACACCAGAAGAAGGGCATCAGATCTCATTACGGATGGTTGTGAGCCACCATGTGGTTGCTGAGATTTGAACTCAGGACCTTTGGAAGAGCAGTCAGTGCTCTTAACTGCTGAGCCATCTCGTCAGCCCAGAAATGTATTTCTATTTGTTTTGATTCTTAATTGCCCAATGCAGATAAGGATGAGCTGCAGTTCAGAGCTCAATTAGCGTGCTTGCCCACATGCCCAAGGCCCTGGGCTCCCCAGTGCCCATCAAAGTTAAATGTAGAAAATCAGAGTGAAAGTGGAGTATTTGGGGAAAGTTTTCACAGTTGAACTATAAATTGAGGGTCTTGTACAGCCTCCTCTCTCAGTGGAGGGCATCTTCTTCTGGTTTATTTTCCTCCATTATACCAAATGTTGAAGAACAAAGGTAAGAGATTTCTCCTGGTTTACACATTATTTGATATGTATAAAACTTTTGTATAGTTCTTAGCATTTTGCTGTTTCTTTTTTCTTTTCCTTTTCTCCTTCCTTCCTTCCTTCCTTCCTTCCTTCCTTCCTTCCTTCCTTCCTTCCTTCCTTCCTTCCTTCCTTCCTTTCTCTCTTCCTGTTCCACCAATTTCATGTTAAGTCTGGCTCTCTCCACTGAGCCGTCAGACCATCTAAACTATAGCAAGGCAGATTCTTGGGCAGTGGGGCATGGAAGGTGGCTCACACACACTTCGGAGGGCTATGTTTCCGCATCTATTCCAGCCCCTACCATCAGTGATATCTTGCTAGTAACTGAAATTAGCTGTGGTGGGAATGGTTGTACTACATAAATCCACAAACACTTCAAGTTGCTATCTCTCTATCTATATATCTATCACCTATCTATCTATCTATCTATCTATCTATCTATCTATCTATCTATCTATCTATCATTTATCTATCTATCTATCTATCTATCATTTATCTATCATTTATCATCCATCTATCACCTATCATCTATCTATCATCTATCATCCATCTATCACCTATCATCTACCTATCTACCTACTCTTCCCCTCTCTTTCTTCAGTTATGAACATATAGGTGAACATAGAATCCCTGTAAATTTCTTCTTGCTTCTATTTACTGCCTAAGCCCTGTCTCTCCAAATGCCTGGCTTCAGTTTATCCTTGAGTTGAAGCTTTGTAAGAACAGGGACTTTTTTGGTCTCTGCTGAGTCTCAAGTGTCTGTCACAACAAATGCCCAATAAGCATACACTTGAGAGTTTTAGTGCTATTCTGAGTCTTTTTTCAGTGTTCACATTGTTGCCAGATTGAACACTGGAAGCAGGAATGGCTTAGAAGATGTTTTAGGAAAGGAGCTGATTATCAAATACCCACTCCTTGTTTAATCTAGCACATCTGTACAAGAAATGCAATTCTGAGCCAGACTGCAAATGGCTTCCAGGAAAGTCTGGTACAGTGAATGATCTTCAAACAACATCAGGATCTGTAAATCACACTTGGCCTGGCATTATCTCTTTGAATGCCTAAGACAGTTTGATGATAAATTGTTCTTCAAAGGGAGAGCCAGTGGCTTCTAAAGTCCTCGCCATCCCTGTAAAAGGACACTTTGCCCTTTTACGTTCAAGGTGAGAGCTGGGCTAGCTTAGTAAAGGGGAAAGGAGAGACACCTATGGGGTAGTGATGATAAACAATAGGGAACTAACATGGCAGGAGGGCTGATGAGATGGTGTCTAGGTAAAGGTGCCTGAGCAGAGCCTGATGACCTGAGTTTGATCGTTGGAAGCAGACAGAGAGCACAGACTTTTAAAAGCTGTCCTTGGATACATGTAAATACACATGTGTGCACAGACAGACACATACTTAGAAAACTTTTCTTTGGTGTGTGTACCCACACACATACATCCACACACATGAAGAAAAACCAGGAGGTGGAGTGATGGCTTTGCAGTTAAGAGCACTTGTTGCTTGCTTTTGGAGAGAACCTGTGTTTTGTCCCACAAGAGCAGGTGGCTCGCAGTTGCCTGTAACTCTAGTTCCGGGGGATCCATGTTCTTCTGGCCTCTGTGGGCATGTGTTGGCCTCTGTGGGCATCTGCACACACATGTGTGTATCCTCACAAAGACATGTACACATAGGTAAAAATAAAAAAATAATCTTTGTAAGTTTTCTTTTTAATGGTTAGTTGTAGAATTGGGAGGCGTTATTAAAATGTCTTGAAACAGGAAAGGTGGATAATGGAGATTTTCATGTTGCTGTTTTTCTTGGGGCTTTGGCACTGGGGATGGTACCCAAGACTTCACTACTCTAGGCCTATTTTCTACAACTGACCTACACTGACCTGTACCTCTCATCACATGCACACTGTGAGATGTTTATCTTTCTCGTTCACCCTCAGAATCCTGTAATGCTGCTTCTACCTCTTGCCCCAAAGAACTATCTTAACTTTTTGCTGCCCGACAGACCAAAGTCCTTTCTGTTTAGGTCTCTGGTGCTTATGATGGGGTCACAGAAGAGGGCATGAAAATACTTAGTGAGGATGTGTTTAATCATCTGGTTGCTTCTTTTCTGTTCACTTTCTATTTACAGGGACTGTCTGTGCTCCCTGTAATCTGGCCAGTGTCTTCCAGGAGGAGGGAGGGCTGCAGGCAGCTGTTATCTTGGTCCTCTGGACATTGTTATCTGTGGCCGACTTTGAGGTCATATACCCAGAATGCATTCTCACAGCCTCAGTCTCAGTGAGCCCATGTGCCTATTCAGGAGAAAGAAAGCAAGAAAGAAGTGGAGGGAGAGAGGGGCTGAAAGTCACATAAGACAGAGCCTTAAGGCACAGAACATCATTGTACTGCTAGTAACTATTCCTTTGAAATGTTGTCTAATTTTAATAACAAAAAAGTAGATAATTCTTAGTAAACTATAGAGAAGAGTTATGGCAGAAGTATGAACTGCTTGATCAAAAAGCTCTCACCAGATAGACTAAGTGGGAAAGGTGGACTCTAAAAGAGCGGGGAAAAAAATTGAAAGAAACTTACAAGAGATATTTAAAGGATCAATTCCCATCTATTTTTAAATGTCCCAGTGGAAAATTCCAAACCTGGAGAAGGAATGTGAGTGACTAAAATACCTGTCCCCTGATGCACCTCCAGGATGGAGGAGCTAGTGTCCCATGCGGTAAGAACACAGAGCAGCCCCTCCATGTTCTCAAAGGGCCCTCTCCTGTCTACACAGCATGCTCTGGAGCAGTGGGATCTCTTCCATCCGCAAGGCTGGTTATCCTCCTTCCAGTGCTGACTAAAGACTCCCGGGGTGAACTGTCAGAACTCATGCCAAAAGTTCAGCTACTTCCTCAAGGTCCCAGGATTTTTCCTCTGTATCGGCAAATCTCTAGAAGGCTTGGAATCAGCTTGTGTCCCCAAGACACCTCTGTTGTGGAAGAAAAGTTTCATTGTGTACCCTGTGGTTTTTTTTCTTTTTAGTCCAGAGGCCACACAAGTGGCAGGTGTGGGTGGAACTTTTGTGTCTTCTGAATAATACTTCTAAGAGCCCATTGTCCAGTACTGTCTCCTGTCCACCCACATGATGAGTTGTTCTCAGATAGCTGAGCCAGAGAAAATCTGTTTCACAAACTGGAACGTGCTGCCTCCTTAGACGATGGACAGAAAGTTTGTGAGCAGCCATGCTTTCTACTTTGGTCCCAGCCTGAAGACGCCCTTACTCTTTTGCATGTTGTGTGCATTTG